>NW_025263292.1:0-1597 GCF_018294505.1 Triticum aestivum
TCCATGCACTATTACTCACCATTTTGGGGTCCCAGAGCTATTTCCACGATTGACAATCCCGAAGGTGCGTTTACGTGTCCGTCGTTAGCACTTGCAATTTTGGCCGATTCTTGCCTGTTTCGTGGACTATCACTCACCGTTTTGGGGTCCGAAAGTGATTTCCATGGTTGTTGAACCCTAAGGTGCGCGTACGTTTTGGTCATCAACAATCGCTGTTTGGGCTGATTCTGGCCCGATTCTTGGACTATTACTCACTGTTTTGCGGTCCCAAAGCGATTTCCATTGTTGTTGAACCACAAGGTGCGCTTACGTGTCGGTCGTCAACACTCGCCGTTTTGGCCGATTCTGGCCCATTTCTTGGACTATTACTCACTGTTTTGGGGTCCGGGAGTGATTTCCACGATTGACGAACCCTGGGGTGCATTTGCGTGTCGGTCATCAACACTCGTAGTTTCGGCCGATTCTGGCCCGTTCCATGGACTATTACTCAGTTTTGGGGCCCCGAAGTGATTTCCACAACTGACGAACCCAAGGGTGCGTTTATGTGTCGGTTATCAACACTCACAATTTGGGCCAATTCTGGTTCATTTCGTGCACTATTACTCACCGTTTTGGGGTCCTAGAGCGATTCCACGATTGACGATCCCTGGGGTGCATTTATGTGTCGGTCATCAACACTCACAGTTTTGGCCGACTCTGCCCCGTTTCATGGACTATTACTCATTGTTTTGCGGTCCCGGAGGGATTTCCACGATTGACGCACCCCGGGGTGCGTTTACGTGTCGTTCACCAGCAACCCTAGTTTTGTTCGATTCTGGGCTCTTTCATGGTCTATTACTCACCATTTTGGGGTCCCAGAGCTATTTCCACGATTAACGATCCTCGGGGTGCGTTTACGTGTCCTTCGTCAACCCTCGGAATTATGGCCGATTCTGGCCCGTTTCGTGGACTATTACTCACCGTTTTGGGGTCTGAAAGCGATTTCCAAGGTTGTTGAACCCTAAGGTGCGGTTACGCGTCTGTCATAAACAATCGCAGTTTGGGCTGACTCTGGCCCGATTCATGGACTATTGCTCATCATTTTGGGGTCCCAGAGCTATTTCCACGATTGACGATCCCCTGGGTGCGTTTACATGTCCGTCGACAACACTCGCGATTTTGGCCGATTCTGGCCCGTTTCGTGGACTATTACTCACCGTTTTGGGGTCCAAAAGCGATTTCGATGGTTGTTGAACCCTAAGGTGCGCTTACGTGTCAGTCATCAACAATCGCAGTTTGGGCTGATTCTGGCCCGATTCTTGGAATATTACTCACCCTTTTGGGGTCCCAAAGCGATTTGCATAGTTGTTGAACCCCAAGGTGCACTTACGTGTCGGTCATCAACACTCACAGTTTTGGCCGATTCTGGCCCGTCTCTTGGACTATCACTCATTGTTTTGGGGTCCCAGAGTGATTTCCACAACTGACGAACCCCAGGGTGCGTTTACGTGTCGGTTATCAACACTCGCAATTTTGGCCAATTATGGTTCATTTCATGCACTATTACTCACCGTTTTGTGGTCCTAGAGCGATTTCCATGATTGACGATCCCTCGGGT
>NW_025263293.1:0-1597 GCF_018294505.1 Triticum aestivum
GAACACTCTCCATTTCAAGGGGAAGAGTTGACGAAGTTGTGGGATAAGTCCGGTGGTAGGCTGCAGTGTTTGTGTGTTTGCTCGATGAACTTTGGATGACAGGCTCGCGTATGGGGGCATATATATATTGGTATCTTTCATGGGCCAATCTGTTTTTTGGATTGAGGGATGAAAAGGGTAAATATTTATTGAGGTCTAATCCTGGTGCGTACGAGTATTTCCATCTAAAAATGGAACCGTTGTTGGTGTGAAAACATGTACTGATACAAAATAGGCAGGAAACACACTCTTGATCGATTGCTGTTATTGGAAACTTATCGGCCATCTTTTTATGTGTAGATTAAAGATTCTTCGTGTTTCTTTCCTTTCGCATCGTCACCAATGACAATTACTACTCTAATATTCAAGTGTTTCTTCCTCTTTCTATACGATATAGGATAAGGATAAGTCTAATTTCCAAACACACATTTATAGGCAAAGTCCTATTTCAATTTCTCAGGTTAACATAATGTGGATGACATGGAAACAATATCATCTCAGAAGGATTTGGTACCAACCATGTTAACTGGTTTTGCCGGCTAGTTTTTCCTCCGGTTCAGTTGTATGACGGCCAGTTTTGCCTCCGGTTCAGTTGACGACCATTGCCACGATATCTTTGGTGTCAACACAACGAGCCATTCGATGTTGTGAACAAACAAAAAGTGGAACTTTAGTTCAAATATTTGAAACCAATTTTTTTTAATATAAATTCGTTTCTATACTGAACACTCGTTTAATGTGAGGCCATATTTCAACTTTGGTACATGTATATTGTCCTACGCCTGAACATCAAATTGAGCGCTCATTGTATTTTAACTCTACACACCAGAGTGTGAATCCTCATAAACCCCCACGTATTTTGTTAAAAAGATACTAAACCACTTTACTGAAAATCAAAATTGTCAATCCTGTCCCGATGCGGTTTTTGCAAACTTGTCTGGTTCCAAACTGACTGACACAGGCCAATCACAATTGTACGCGACTTCCATGCAAAACTAAACTGGAGAAGTGGAGCACGTACAGTTCATCCAATTTTGATTTGACTAACTGGATAATCGACTACCTTCTGTGACCTACACTTAGCATGACACAAACTCCAAACTGGACCTATCAAACATATGATTACACTCGATTTACGACCATCGAGTTCAAATGATTTCAACATCTACCAGACAACCACTCTGCCTCGCTGCCTCCTGGTGATGGATCTTGTAAAGACTTGTCGTGCTGATGGATGTTGTAAAAGACTTGTCTGGTTGGCGGGTGGATTCAGGCCTTCCTCACATGAAGTTGCGTGTGGTTCAGACAAGTTGCTTCTTTTCTTCTCTCCAAGATGGTCACTTCCCTTGGATCATCTTTGCCTGCGCAGGAACTCCCGCATTTCTTGGTGGAACTCCGCGTTCACTATCAATCACATCTTCTTCGCGTCCTCCCACAGCAAGTACCTGTTATCCCTGGCATGGTCACAGCATTGCTCAAACATGTCCTGCACAAGTAAGCGTGTCAGCAATCAAGGCACCGGAACAGAGCAACCAGGAGCGCGCGAGGCCAAGGATTC
>NW_025263294.1:0-1597 GCF_018294505.1 Triticum aestivum
ACATTAGGAGAGCTTTCATACACTTATGGTTCTAGTGTATCTGTTTCAGGACAATCCATGTAATCCTCATAGTAATGCCGATTGTAAGGACCCTCAATTGCTAATGATCAACCGCATTGATGACAGTCGTTCTTATTTTTGTCTTCTTATAAATCCCGAGCATCATTCTATTTGCCATCATAAGTGCTAAGACCACTTCTTGTAAGTTCATCATTGAACAAAGTGCTAAGTAGTTGAAAAGGTTCATCATAAATATTAATTGTTTGACTGAAACTCTAGGTTGTGTATGATAAAATGTTGAATATGACAAATCCTTGATTGATTGGGGACATGATATGAAATAGGAGTATTGATTGGTATTACACAAAAACATTATTCCTTGAAAATCAATAGTGATTTTTGTTTACACATTTTGATGTTACTTGCTTATTATCAAATATAGATTGTCGCTTTGATTAAAAAATTCCCTGAGTTCAGACCATGATGAAAATGATTATGTTATTGATTAAAATATAGAAAGTGCACTCCAACTACTAAATATAGGTTAGTTCAAAAAATAATTTAAAGTTGCATATAAAGCATATGAAGTATTAAATATTGATAGCATATAACAATATATGAATATAGATACGTTGGAGACGTGTCACCCTGTTCTCTCTGGTGTGGATATGAACTTTAGGTCTCAAATTACATGTGATGGCATACATATAATGATCTATCAAATGTCGCCAGTTTTATATTGATTCGTACATGTGCTTCCACGAACCCTATATAGATGATGATGATGACCGAGAAACCCTGACCAAATCAACACGTAAATAGACTTGCTTCCCCATATCAAGTCAAGCGAACTAAATGCAATAACTTGTTGCAAGCTAAATTAGTATGTACCAACATTGGAGATTAGATTCTTTTTCCACGACGGACGATTTTAGGACGAGTGTATTGATGTTACATCTGCCTCATGGGGATTTTGCATTTTGATATGGTTCTTCGATTCTCGAGCATAATGGATTACCTTGTTGTCCACAACAGACGATCCATGTAGAGTAATGAATTTGTGGTGATAATTCGTTGGATAATTATTTCAATCATCATGGTAAATTTTGGAATACACGCATTCATCCTTGTGTAATTAATTTCCCTCTATTAGCTGACGAAATGGCAGCTAAGCAACATGACTTGATGATAGCGATCAAATAAAATCGAACGTGACTCGCTTGCTCGTTGTCCTGATATATTTGAAAGGACAGAGTACGTCATTAATAAAACTAGTGATGGTACATAATAGAAGTCCACTCCTCGCAACTAAATAGATTTGAAAATTCTGGTCCATGCCATTATCAAATTAAAGTGCGATATTCATAGGCTGCCACTGAACCTTCATGAAATTGGCCTCTCCAACTAACACTTGCAAATATATTAGCTACATGCTACTACACACTGTCTCCGAGAGTTGTTGTCATTTTGCCATTTGTTTTTACTCGCTTCCATGTCTGTGGGACTCACTTCTTCGCCACATGAACCGTACCAAAGAGGAGAAACGTTTGACAGTTCGTACCAATATGACGCACACGTCCAAGGGACGACAAACTCA
>NW_025263295.1:0-1597 GCF_018294505.1 Triticum aestivum
CAAGTTAGACGTCCTCTACTTTGTTGTTGCATGTTTTACGTGGCTGCTACGGGCTTAAGTAAGAACCAATCTCACCTACGCATCAAAACCACAACGATAGTTTGTCAAATAGACTCCGTTTTAACCTTCGCAAGGACCGGGCGTAGCCATACTTGGTTCAACTAAAGTTGGAGAGGCAGTCGCCCGCAAGCCATCTCTGTGCAAAGCACGTCGAGGGAACCGGTCTCGCGTAAGCGTACGCGTAAGGTTGGTCCGGGTCGTCTCGTCCAACAATACCGCCGAACCAAAATATGACATGCTGGTAGGCAGTATGACTTGTATCGTCCACAACTCACTTGTGTTCTACTCGTGCATATAACATCAACATCATTAACCTAGGCTCTGATACCACTGTTGGGTTTCGTAGTAATTTCAAAAATTTTCCTACGCGCACACAGGATCATGTGATGCATAGCAACGAGAGGAGAGTGTTGTCTACGTACCCTACGCAGACCGACTGCGGAAGCGATGACACGACGTAGAGGAAGTAGTCGTACGTCTTCACGATCCAACCGATCAAGCACCGAAACTACGGCACCTCCGAGTTCGAGCACACGTTCAGCTCGATGACGATCCCCGGACTCCGATCCAGCAAAGTGTCGGGGAAGAGTTCCGTCAGCACGATGGCGTGGTGACGATCTTGATGAACTATAGCAGCAGGGCTTCGCCTAAACTCCGCTACAGTATTATCGAGGAATATGGTGGCAGGGGGCACCGCACACGGCTAAGGAATCGATCACGAGGATCAACTTGTGTCAACTTGTGTCTTTGGGGTGCCCCCCTGCCCCTGTATATAAAGGATGGAGGAGGAGGAGGCCGGCCAAGGCAAAGGTGCGGCCAGGATAGGGAGTCCTACTAGGACTCCAAGTCCTAGTAGGAGTCCACCAAGAGGGGAGGAAGGGAGAAGGAATAGGAGGAGAAGGAGAGGTGGCCGGCCCCCTTTTCCCTAGTCCAATTCGGACTAGAGGGGAGGGGGGGCGCAGCCTTTTTCTCCTCTTCCCACTAAAGCCCATCAAGGCCCAATACTCTTCCCCGTATTCCCGTAACCCCCCGGTACTCCGGAAAATACCCGAATCACTCGGAATCTTTCCGAACTCCGAATATAGTCGTCCAATATATCGATCTTTACGTCTCGACCATTTCGAGACTCCTCGTCATGTCCCCGATCTCATCCGGGACTCCGAACTCCTTCGGTACATCAAAACTCATAAACTCATAATATAACTGTCATCGAAACCTTAAGCGTGCGGACCCTACGGTTCGAGAACAATGTAGACATGACCGAGACACGTCTCCGGTCAATAACCAATAGCGGGACCTGGATGCCCATATTGGCTCCTACATATTCTACGAAGATCTTTATCGGTCAGACCGCATAACAACATACGTTGTTCCCTTTGTCATCGGTATGTTACTTGCCCGAGATTCGATCGTCGGTATCCAATACCTAGTTCAATCTCGTTACTGGCAAGTCTCTTTACTCGTTCCGTAATACATCATCTCACAACTAACATATTAGTTGTAATGCTTGCAAGGCTTATGTGATGTGTATTACCGA
>NW_025263296.1:0-1597 GCF_018294505.1 Triticum aestivum
GATATGATTCAGGAAGCAGAAGAACAAGTTTGTATCGTTCGTGAAAAGTTGAAAACAGCCCAATCTCGTCAAAAGAGTCAATATGACCGAAAACATAAGGCTATGACTTTCGAGGTTGACGAGAAGGCTTATCTTCGGGTCACCCCTCTGAAGGGAACCCATCGTTTCGGTATCAAAGGCAAATTGGCTCCTCGTTACATTGGACCTTTTCGCATTCTTGCCAAACGAGGAGAAGTTGCCTACCAGTTGGAACTACCTCCGCACCTCTCCAGAGTTCACGATGTCTTCCACGTTTCTCAACTCAGGCGTTGCTTCTCGGATCCTATCCGTGAAGTGGACCACGAAATGCTTGATCTCCAAGATGATCTTACATATCGAGAGTACCCCATTCGTATCCTCGATCAAGCCGAACGTACCACGCGACGTCATAATATAAAGTTTCTCAAGGTTCAATGGTCGCACCATTCTGAGGATGAAGCAACTTGGGAAAGGGAGGATCGTCTTCGACTTGAATATCCCGCCTTCTTCTCGGAGGAACCCAAATCTCGGGACGAGATTCTTTTGAGTGGGGGTGAGTTGTCACACCCTAGCTAGTCATGCATTAGAGTGTTGCATCATGTTTACTCTTTCATCAGAAACTTGAAATGGGGATGACAGAACCCCCAGTCCCCTCTGAAACCAACTAGGGTTACTAAAATAATTTTTCAATGAACCTGAAATGCCCTTCTAAAATGCCCATCATTTTTGTCTTGGTTCAGAACCTCTGCCAAAAGTGGTGCACATTTTCCTAGGCCATCCTAGGGTTTTTGGATTAAATCATAAATATTTGAATTTGGGCATTTAAAATAATATAAAATATTTAAATGCTCAAATATCTCCAAACTAAAATGTTTCATGTTGGAAATAATCCAACTATGGGCCAGGAATAGTTTGGTGATTTTTGAAGTTGCCTAGGTATTTTATTTAATTCAACAAAGTTGCAGATATATTAAATAAAAACAGAAATAGAAAAAAAAGGGGGAAAACTTACCTGGCTTCCTCCCTGTGCGGCCCAGCCAGCTGGCCGGCCCAGCAAGCCAGCCCAGCCCACCACCGCCGTCGTCCTCCTGGCGCCAGTCGGCCAGGCGTGTGGCCAGCGCGCGCGCACGGCCGGAGCGCCACGCCACCAGCCCGTCTGCCTGCCTCCCTCGCCAGCGCGACGCCGCGGCGCTTCTTCTCGGTGCCGCCCCGATCCCCTGGCCTTATCCCTCTCTCTCTCCCGTGCTGCTCCCTCCCTCTCTCTCACGGCCGAACACCACCGTCGCCGCCGTTCGCCATAGCCGCCGTCTCCGACCACCCCTCGCTCCCCCGACTAGCTCAGGAGCTCCGCCTCGACTCCCTCTTCCTCCCCACCGCTCCACGGGTCTCCGGAAGCCCTGCATCGCCGCCACGTCGCCGTTCCCCTCTTCGGGCTCCGACCACCGTCGCCGTCAAATTCGTCGTCTCCGGCGCGTCCCCGAGCCCGCTTCGACGCCCACTGCAACCGCGGTGAGCCCCCGAGTCGTTTCCCCCTTCTCCCCTGGTCTCTCCCGACCTCTAGGCCCTAGCCCCACCTCGG
>NW_025263297.1:0-1597 GCF_018294505.1 Triticum aestivum
GGTTTGAGTTCTCCACGGTGATATGTGGAAGTGAAGTTTGAGAAGCTTATTACTCTTGGGTGCTTGGTGCCCTTGAGCTTGTTCCTCTTGGGTGCTTGGGCGCCCTAGACGGTTGGTGGTGTTCGGAGCTCAATCATTGTGGTGTAAAGCTCCGGGCAAGCGTCGGGGTCTCCAATTAGGTTGTGGAGATCACCCCGAGCAATTTGACGGGTACCGGTGACCGCCCCCAAGGGTTGCCAAAGTGTACGGGTTCGGTGACTGCCCCCAAGGGTTGCCATTTGTACGGGTTCGGTGACCGCCCTCAAGGGTCCCTTAGTGGAATCACGGCATCTTGCATTGTGCGAGGACGTGAGGAGATTACAGTGGCCCTAGTGGCTTCTTGGGGAGCATTGTGCCTCCACACCGCTCCAAACGGAGATTAGCATCCGCAAGGGTGTGAACGGTTGGGAACGTAGTAATTTCAAAATTTTCCTACGCACACGCAAGATCATGGTGATGATATAGCAACGAGGGGAGAGTGTTGTCTACGTACCCTCGTAGACCGAAGCGGAAGCGTTGATGCAACATAGAGGAAGTAGTCGTACGTCCTCCGGTTCAACTGATCCAAGTACCGTTACTCCGGCACCTCCGAGTTCTTGACACGCGTACAACTCGATGACGCACCCTCGATCTCCGATCCAGCAGAGGCGCCGAGGGGGAGTTCCGTCAGCATGACGGCGTGGTGACGATCTTGATGTTCTCCTGTTGCAGGGCTTCGCCTAAGCACCGCTACAATATGACCGAGGTGTAATATCATGGAGGGGGGCACCGCACACGGCTAAGGAACGATCAATGATCAACTTGTGTATCCTAGGGTGCCCCTTTACCCCCGTATATAAAGGAGGGAGGGAGGAGGTGGCCGGCCCTAGGGGGGCGCGCCATGAGGAGGGGGAAACCTACTCCAAGTAGGTTTCCCTCTCTTTTCCTTATCTTATTTGGAGGGGGAAGGAAAGAGTACTAGTATTAGGAAGTAGTACTAGTAGTAGTAATAGGAAGAGGGGGAAGGAGAAAGGAAAGGGGGGGCCGGCCCCCCTCCCCAATTTGGATTGGGCTTGGGGGGGCGCGCCCCCTTCCCTTGCTCCTTCTCTCTTCCTCCTACATGGGCCCAATAAGGCCCATATACCTCCCGGGGGGTTCCGGTAACCTTCCGGGGCTCCAAACTTCTCCGGAACCTTTCCGGTGTCCAAATATATCCGTCCAATATATCAATCTTTATGTCTCGACCATTTCGAGACTCCTCGTCATGTCCGTAATCATATCCGGGACTCCGAACAACCTTTGGTACATCAAAATACATAAACTCATAATATAACTGTCATCGAAACCTTAAGCGTGCGGACCCTACGGTTCGAGAACGATGTAGACATGACTGAGACACATCTCTGGTCAATAACCAATAGCGGGACCTGGATGCCCATATTGGTTCCTACATATTCTACGAAGATCTTTATCGGTCAAACCGCATAACAACATACGTTGTTCCCTTTGTCATCGGTATGTTACTTGTCCGAGATTCGATCGTCGGTATCCAATACCTAGTTCAATCTCGTTATCGACA
>NW_025263298.1:0-1597 GCF_018294505.1 Triticum aestivum
AATTAGTGTCCAACAAGTGCGGGCGCATAAGATCTGGTAGAGTGAAGCTCTCTGGGATCCGGTACTTTCCTGGAGCGAAAGTGAATTTGATTAGCGGCGGCATCCTTGGGTCCCTAGGCTGCGAAATCATAATGAACGCAAAGGGGTGCAAGATCATGAAGGACGGGCAGGTGATCGGGGGTGGCCGCAGTGGCGTAGCCAGGATTTTATGCCAGGGTGGTCCAATTGACAAAAACAAAATTACACCGCAAATTCAACTAACAAACGCATATATAATACTTCAAATGCACATATCAAGAAGATCTTTCAAAACATATTAAAATTCATAGTTAAATCATAAATTCGCGTAATAGAAGATAACACACCTAGTTTGTGAGGATAACGCCTTATCATGACTATCAAAGTCTCAATTGCTGCAAGTCAGATGAAAACGGAGGAACAATCTTCTTCTGGATGTCCAGAAGAAAGGGATCCAGTGTCTAATAAGGTCCTCTTCACTTCGCAACAGTTCTACCAAAAAAATTATTAACTGCTAGTTGGAACAAATCCTAATAATCAATCCGTTCAATTTACCAATTATCAATTAAAAGAACTTTAATGCTGGCACTCTAAGCTTAACTTGTTCGGAACTTAAGATCTTCGTAGCAAAAGAAAATTACACTTCGAATTAGAGGAGAACAAAAGTCTTACTGAGATTAGAGTACGTACAATGGAAAACTGAACAAGTTGTGCTCATCCTAATTTGGTTGTGCGTGCGTGCTTGATTCGCGGGCCGCCTGTCCGCCGCCGTTGGCACGACGACCGTCCTTCACCGGCCGTGCGCTGGGCGATGGCGCTCGCCGCTCGCCGCTGGCTGATTAGTTACTTAGATGCTAGGGTTCCAAAAGAACTACAAGAAGGGGGCGCCAGGATTCAGGAACGTCTTTTGGAATCTGGAGACAGAACGTCGATCAATCAGCGCAGATACACGTACGAGCAGACCAAACGAGCCAATCTTTCACGTGTACAGGGCCTGAGTTGGGCCGGTTGTGTTTTCATTTTTCTATATGGAATAGTACATTAAACTAATGGGCTGAATTCCAGGGTGGTCCGTGGACCACCCTGGCCACCCTACAGCTACACCACTGGGTGGCCGCATGCTGCCGAACCGCACCTACTCCGTCGACTTCCTCGACGACAATCTACTGGGTGGTGGAATTTGCCACGACTGCCGACATTAGCTCGCGAGGCATCCAGTGGGCTCTTCTTCATTCCGGAACATCTGAGACAAAGCTGATTTATTTTGTCTTGGGGGTTTCAGTGAGAAACTTTGTTATGTTCTCATTAATATTGGTATACATGTTGTAATATTGACTACCTACTCCTACATAAGTAGTACATACAGATAGGGTTTGGTACCTGTGAAACCGCTCGACGTATGCATCACTTTGCTTGCAGTTGAGGCGGTTTGTAGAGTAAACTTCAGACATTGATTGCTAGCTCTCCGTTGGCGGTGGTTGCCGGCCGGCAAAAGAGTGGTAGCAGTTCGGTCGCTGCAGCTTTGGGATCCAGAGAATGCTTAATTCAGCTACAAATTGTTAAGATCCAGTTTTTCCTT
>NW_025263299.1:0-1597 GCF_018294505.1 Triticum aestivum
TTTTTTTTATTCTATCGAGGGAGATCAATTCACTAATGTGTGTCGTCTGCACTCTACTCATGTTGACTCTCCATATTTTTAAAGGAAAACTATTTTGTTGTGTTGGCGAATTCATAGAGCCCCCTAACCATCTTGTACTGGCATATGCACAATTGGATATTATCTCCGATGGTATATTTAATTATATGCAACTAATAGGTTCTCGATATATCATGCTATCCAACCTCATATTTACAATTCATCAGCATGATTCATTGTGCAATGTCCCCAAGATAAAAATGTAATGTGTGAACATGAGCAATACCCCCACCCACTCCCCCCATTTAGATCTAAATATTCGGTCCTACAATTCCAAATTGAAATTTATAGTGCAGAACACCATCGTTTTGATGACCATAGAAATGAATTTGGAAATCATCCCGATATCCACATGGTGTTGAGCACAACTAGAGGATCCCCACCATAATACCATGCCCAGACCCTCTGTATTCGCTAGAAATTGGTACCCATTCGTTCAATATAAATTCTCACCACACTCACCTCATCCGTTGATCGCACAAGCACACTGTCACCACCAGAGCTCCCTTTGATGCCATCCTCTCATTTGAAAGGGTCCACCCCATGCCGGTCAATGCTACCAAAGCTTCCATACTGCTAACGGCCACCACCAGAGCTCCCCCAATGCTGGACTCCTCCACTGGAGCTCCCTTCAGTGGCCATCGCAATTTTCACTTAACAAATCTGTCAGACGACTGCCATGAGCCATCTCTTCATCTTTGACAAAGAGAGAAACTCGATGCGAAGGTGGAAGGAGGTTATGTGTACTAGGGATGCATGGGTCCAGTTCGGGCAAGAGAATAATAGCTGCAAGGGGCAATGAGGCCGAGCCCTTGGCGATCATACAAGCGCGGAGGTTCCAATGGAACGACACATGGAGTTGTGTTCGAGCCTTGGGAGTCCATAGAAGGGATCAACCAAGTGGGTTCGGGCAACGACTTCCGCATGTTGCCCGTCATCCCCCCAACCGGTTCCTTAACATCAAATTCGTTTGTTGACCATTGTTGGGTCCCTCGGCTCCCGACCACTCCGTCTGTAGTTTCCCTACCAACCACCACAATCGGATCCCCATCTCTTCTTCCCCACTGATGGCTTGATCTCCATAGCATTAATGTGATGCTAACTGTATGCCATCTCAAGATGTATTATCCTTTGGCCCTGCGGGATCTTGTGCCTCCTTCTAATTCATCCCAAGAAGCTCACTTGGGGTCTGCGTGCGGCCGGGTAGCATGCGAGGTCTGCGCTAAGGCTTCCTCTTCTAGGGCTGCGATCTCCACTGCTAGCTCCTCCGCTGCCACATGGGACGACTTTGTCATGGCTGCACGAGTGGCAAGCCATTCAAGGTGGCGCGACTCTTGGGATCAAAATTTCCTTCCCAAGCATTTGTGCACCCAAAAAGGAATTGAATTTGCCTGCGTACCCAGGATTCTAAAACCAATCAATGAGCATCCAAACAACATAGTTTGCATTACAGACAATTTTAGTGTCATGCATGGGTGATTTGGAATAGAACCCAATTCGGTTCCATGCTAAACAACAT
>NW_025263300.1:0-1597 GCF_018294505.1 Triticum aestivum
CCGGTGGTCGCCACGTTCCATTTGGTGGCCGAAACGCCCAAAACCACTATCGCCGCCGCACTGATGGTCGCCGCCGGCCAGAACTCCGGCGAGCTGACGTGGCCTAGTCAATTAGCCACTAACCCACCACCTACTGACGCTGACAGTGGGCCCCAGGGCTTAGTCAAAGCTAACCAGCCCCGGGTCAACGCGGGATTAGCCCCTGGTCACTGACGTGTGGACCCCACACGTCAGGTTTGACCCGAGCCAGCCCTGTTGACCTGCTGATGTCACTGTGACGTCAGGCTGACGCAGTAAATGATATTTCTGGATTTAAATTAAATCAGGAAATTCCAGAATATTAATTAAACTTCAAAAATTCATAACTTTTATTCTGTAACTCCAAATTGGACAAATTATATATGAAAAATGATCAGAAAAATCCAATCTATCCATCTGTACTATTTTCATGCATGATCAAACAAGTTAAATTGAAGTTTTAAACAGAACAAGAAAAGGCACTTTTAAAGGCCATATTTGAATTTGAAATTTGAATCTTTGATTCAAATTTACTCAAACCCTTCTGGTCTTTAGTTGCATTAGCCCAACACAATCATATTGCCATGTTTCATGCATGCATCATATTGTTGCACATTGTTTGGTGATGCCTGTGTATCGTTATCCTTTGCGACAGGGTCTGTCCCCGAGGAGTACCGTGACTACCCTAACGAAGAACCGTATCCGTGCAACGAACCATCAGGCAAGCAACCAACCATTTGATCATATCGATACAATCCCATGTTCTCGCTCCTGCTCTCTTTTACTGCATTAAGACAACGCGATTCAAACTGCTGTGTACTACGGTAGTTGAACCCATTTCCTCTGCATGACCTGTCATTGCCACAGTAACTAGATGAAACCCACTAGCATGTGTAGGAGTTGATTGAGCCATATGTATGTGTTGTTCCTACCTTGCTATGCCTGCTATGCTTAGAGTTGTGTCAGGTCTGGTTCATCTGGGTGATGGGCTAGAGTGAAATGATTATGTCGGTAATGGGAGTGGTGTGGTGAACACGATTTGGTAAAGGTATCGATGAGAGGCCATGTAGGAGTACATGGTGGGTTGTTTCATTGAAGCCAACCTTAAGCACTGAGATCTGTATGTGTGATTTAAGAATCAGCTACTACCATACATTGGGCCCTGAAATATGACCCCGCTCGACTTCTTATTCACCTTAGCTCTCTGTCCAGGAGTTGCAAGTAGTTTCTGGTGTTTGTAGCCTACTGGAGGCCGTGGACAGCGCTGACCGTAGGGGTGGGCTGTGATGCGGTAGGTACGTGGCCGGGTGTACCGAATACCCGTTAGGTATCTCGGGAACCCTGTTCACATCGTTCGGGGCCGTATGGGAAACCTCGGCCGGACTCCCTGCGGATGGAACCTGAATAGGCGATAAACCTGGACTAGAGGCTTAAGTGTTTAGGTAGGTCGTGGTCTACACCCACGTCGGCTTTCGCTTGAAGTCTGCCGAGCACATGTCGTGTGCAGACGCTAAGTGGTGGAAACATGTATGAAGAAGTACACCCCTGCAGGGTTAACATGATCTATTCGAATAGCCGC
>NW_025263301.1:0-1597 GCF_018294505.1 Triticum aestivum
TTCGGACACACCGTTTCGTTGAGGTGTTCCAGGCGGCGTGAGTTGTGAAACGATTCCACATTTCCTTAAGTGTGTGCCAAATTCGTGACTTAAATATTCTCCTCCACGATCTGATCGTAGGAACTTTATCTTTCGGTCACGTTGATTCTCCACCTCATTCTGAAATTCCTTGAACTTTTCAAAGGTCTCAGACTTGTGTTTCATTAAGTAGACATACCCATATCTACTTAAGTCATCAGTGAGAGTGAGAACATAACGATATCCTCCGCGAGCCTCAACGCTCATTGGACCGCACACATCGGTATGTATGATTTCCAACAAGTTGGTTGCTCGCTCCATTGTTCCGGAGAATGGAGTCTTGGTCATCTTGCCCAAAAGGCATGGTTCGCATGTGTCAAATGATTCATAATCAAGAGACTCCAAAAGTCCATCGGCATGGAGCTTCTTCATGCGCTTGACACCAATGTGACCAAGGCGGCAGTGCCACAAGTATGTGGGACTATCGTTATCAACTTTAAATCTTTTGGCATCTACACTATGAACATGTGTAATATTACGCTCGAGATTCATTAAGAATAAACCATTGACCATCGGAGCATGACCATAAAACATATCTCTCATATAAATCGAACAACCATTATTCTCAGACTTAAATGAGTATCCATCTCGTGTTAAACGAGATCCAGATACAATGTTCATGCTCAAACTTGGCACTAAATAACAATTATTAAGGTTCAAAACTAATCCCGTAGGTAAATGTAGAGGCAGCGTGCCGACGGCGATCACATCGACTCTAGAACCATTCCCGACGCGCATCGTCACCTCGTCCTTCGCCAGTCTCCGTTTATTCCGCAGCTCCTGCTGTGAGTTACAAATATGAGCAACGGCACCGGTATCAAATACCCAGGAGTTACTACGAGTACTGGTAAGGTACACATCAATCACATGTATATCAAATATACCTTTGGTGTTGCCAGCCTTCTTATCTGCTAAGTATTTGGGGCAGTTCCGCTTCCAGTGACCCTTCCCCTTGCAATAAAAGCACTCAGTCTCAGGCTTGGGTCCATTCTTTGACTTCTTCCCGGTAACTGGTTTACCAGGTGCGGCAACATCTTTGCCGTCCTTCTTGAAGTTCTTCTTACCCTTGCCCTTCTTGAACTTAGTGGTCTTATTGACCATCAACACTTGATGTTCTTTCTTGATTTCAGCCTCTGCTGACTTCAGCATCGAGAACACTTCAGGAATGGTCTTTTCCATCCCCTGCATGTTGTAGTTCATCACAAAGCTCTTGTAGCTTGGTGGGAGCGACTGGAGGATTCTGTCAATGACCGCCTCATCTGGGAGGTTAATGTTCAGCTGGGTCATACGGTTGTGCAACCCAGACATCTTTAGGATGTGCTCACTGACAGAACTGTTTTCCTCCATCTTACAACTGTAGAACTTGTCGGAGACATCATATCTCTCGACCCGGGCATGAGCTTGAAAAACTAGTTTCAGCTCTTCGAACATCTCATATGCTCCGTGGTGCTCAAAACGTTTTTGGAGCCCCGGTTCTAAGCTGTAAAGCATGCCGCACTGAACGAGGGAGTAATCATCA
>NW_025263302.1:0-1597 GCF_018294505.1 Triticum aestivum
CATATATGATTATTTAAATGCCATTCACTTCATTTGCTCTAAACAGTAGTGATAAGTTGTTCTAACATGCATGAAAATGGTACAGATGGATTCCTTGAATTTTTCTGATAATTTTTCATATATAAATTATTTAATTTGGAGTTACGGTTAATTTTCTATGATTTTTAGAAGTTTTAGACATTTTCTGGAATTTTCTGATTATTTAGAATTAAAACAATTCCAGAAAATTAATTATGACATCAGCACTGCGTCATGCTTGCGTCAGCAAGTCAACAGGGCTGCCCCGGGTCAAACCTGACCAGTGGGGTCCACTGGTCAGTGACACAGGGACTAATCCCGCGTTGACCCGGGCTGGTTAGCTCTGACTAAGCCCTGGGGCCCACTGTCAGTGGCCTAGGGGGTTGGTTAGCGGGGGTAGTTAGGCCCTAATGACTGGCCACGTCGGCTCCTGCCGGAGTTTCGCCGGCGGCGACCATTAGCACGGCGGCGAGAGTGGTTTTGGCCACTCCGGCGACCAAATGGGCCGCGGAGGCATCTAGGAGGAGCTGGGGACGAGCCGAAGCTCCTGGTGGAGTCAGTTGCACTCGGGGCGGCCGGAATCGGTGCCGACGGCGAGCGAGGCGGCGGCCGGAGCTCGGGTGAGCTTGGAGTCGGCGTTAGGGAGCGCAGCAGAGGGTGCGGATGGGTGCTATGGCCTCCTGGGGGTGCACTGAGCACGGCTGCGTGCTCGGTTGCAGTTCTAGGCAACCGTGGCTACGGCGGCGACATGGCCGGCGGCGAAGAGCTCTCGGCTCCGGTGGTTGATGTGGCTAGGGGGCGAATTAGACAACGAGGCATGGGGGAAACGATGCAGCGGCTCACCGCGGTTCTTCTGGTGCTGCTGGCGAGGCAGGGGAGGCACGGGGTCCGGCGAATCGACGGCGGGGATCACCGGCACCCGAGGTCGGAAACGGTGGCGTTGGAGATGCAGCATAGCTTCTGGCGCCGCGTGACTCGATGGAGAGGACGACGACGTCGGGGCGGAGCTCGGGATCACGTCGGAGAGGTGGGGCAGTGGCTGTGGGTGCGGGGTTACGGCAGCGTGTCCATGGAGGCTTCGGCCATGGCGGGGAACGGGCGAGGAGAGGCGTAGGGGGGGCGAATGGGGTGTCGGCGAGGTCGGGGACGGCCCGGAGCCGACGAATTCGTCGACGGCGACCGGCGGGTCCGAAGAGGGGAAGAACGGCGGGGCGGCGCCTCGGGGCTTCTCCGGTCGCGTGAGATGGCGGGGAGGGTGAGGATGGAGTGGCGGAGCTGGTGGGCTAGTTGGGGGAGCGAGGGAGGCCCTGTGGCCGCGGTGGTGGCGAGCGGCGGCGACGGCGGCTCCGTTCGGGGAGGAAAACAGAGAGGGGGAAGAGCGTTCGGGGAAGAGAGAGGGAGCAGCGAGGGAGGAAGAGGAGCGAGGGGACACGAGGCGTGAGGGGGAGGCTCGGGAACGACTCGGTGGAAGCAGGAGGTGGCCGAGGCGGCATCGGCGCTCGCCACCGAGCTGCTTCGGTGCGAGGGGAGGAAGAAGACAAGGGGGAGGAGGTGGGCTGGGCCTCACAGGTGGGCTGCA
>NW_025263303.1:0-1597 GCF_018294505.1 Triticum aestivum
TTATTTTAGAAATTGGTGGAAATTTTTTTGAAATCCATGAACATTTTCCGAAATGCATAATCATTTTTTAATCAACGAATATTTAATGAATGAATAAACTATTTTGTAAGTCATGAACAGTTTTTGAATTTTAAGGATATTTTTCCATTCATAAAGATTTTTTGAATTGGCGAAATTCTGTTCAATTTCATTACAATTTTTTAATACATGAACTTTTTATAAAAATCATGAACATTGCGGATTTCCTGAACATTGGTTTTCAAAATTTGGAACATGTTTTGAATAACCATACATTGTTTTACAAAATCATGAACATTTTTTGACTCAACAAACATTTTTTGATTTATTAAACTTTTTATTTCAAAATTATCATTTTTAAAAAATTTCGGACCTTTTTTGAATTCCCTAATTATTTATGATGTATATTGAGAATATAGTAACTTCTGCCAAGAAAATAACTCTAGAAAATCATGCACTTGCACTCACCTTCGCACAGTATTTTTTCTGTTCCTGCTATACATCGCCTTGTATGTGTTCAGATTGTGTTTTTTTATATGAAGGCAATCAGGTGTTGCTTCCATTCATTAAGGAGAGTGTTCGGTACATTGAAATCCACTACAAGGAAAGGTGAAAATACAAAGAAAATAAAGAACTCTGGTTCAAGAAAATTATTTATAGAGTATAGTTTTGCTTGCTCGAAGCTTGCTGCAATTGGAAGAAATCCACATATAGCTTGTTCTCTGCGAAACTTTGCAAGGCATCGACGCTATCCGTTCAACAATTATCTCCCCCCCCCCCAAAAAAGTAGTATTCTCCTGTGGTCCTACCATGAATTTAGAAATCTGTAGAGAGCCGCATGATTGTTTAGTACTCCAAAAGAATTAAATGTGCCATGGTAATTTAAATTTTTAAACATGCTTTTGCATACGCAATGACGATATGCTCCATTATATCCATTGAAGTAGTGACAAACTGGTTTCTGCAGCCTGTTCAAAAAAAGGGCAATGAATTCTTAGCTCAAGTGTAGGATGAGAAAAATGAGACTGGCATCCACTAATGTGATAGTAGGCAAGATGAATATGTGTTGCTTCTGTTGGAACCAAACCCTTAGCCATGGAATGCATCATCAGTTTACTTGCACTATGAGGAAAAATATTAAAAGCTTTTGGCATAAAAATCTGCAATATATTTCTCACTTCTACTGGAAAAACATGTCTAGATGAGCGATATGTCTATGCAAAATTCAGGTAGTAATAGCGATAGCAAAATTTAGCTACCACAAAGTTCAGCTAGCACCAGCAATGGAAAAATTCAGCTAGCAGTGAAGCCCCACATCATCGCTATCTCATTCTCCTTATCACAGCCCGACCGAGGCCGTGGCAATGGAGAGAGAAAAATCGCATGGGCCTATCCCAATAAGTATGACTGAAAACCAGCACAGGTCCCGATCCCATTTTTTCACAGGACGCGCTTCAAGCACAATTTCCTCAGCTACCTATATAAAACTACCATCAAGGCTGCCAGACAACACATAAGCTCCTTTTTTTGGAACATCACACATGTCTTGTTAAGAGGAAATGGGCAATAGCACCACCAA
>NW_025263304.1:0-1597 GCF_018294505.1 Triticum aestivum
CAGTGACCGCTTCCCTTGCAATAAAAGCACTCAGTCTCGGGCTTGGGTCCATTCTTTGGCTTCTTCCCGGCAGCTTGTTTGCCGGGCGCGGCAACCTCCTTGCCGTCCTTCTTGAAGTTCTTTTTACCCTTGCCTTTCTTGAACTTAGTGGTTTTATTGACCATCAACACTTGATGTTCCTTCCTGACTTCTACCTCTGCTGATTTCAGCATAGCAAATACTTCAGGAATGGTCTTTTCCATCCCCTGCATATTGAAGTTCATCACAAAGCTCTTGTAGCTTGGTGGAAGCGACTGGAGGATTCTGTCAATGACCGCATCATCCGGGAGATTAACTCCCAGCTGAGTCAAGCGGTTATGCAACCCAGACATAGTGAGTATGTGCTCACTGACAGAACTGTTTTCCTCCATCTTACAGCTGAAGAATTTGTCGGAGACTTCATATCTCTCGACCCGGGCATGAGCTTGGAAAACCATTTTCAGCTCTTTGAACATCTCATATGCTCCATGTCTCTCAAAACGCTTTTGGAGCCCCGGCTTTAGGCTGTAAAGCATGCCGCACTGAACGAGGGAGTAGTCATCGGAACGTGCCTGCCAAGCGTTCATAACATCTTGTTCTGCAGGGAGAACGGGTGCGTCACCAAGCGGTGCTTGTAGGACATAATCTTTCTTGGCAGCTATGAGGATGATCCTCAGGTTTCGGACCCAGTCCGTATAGTTGCTGCCATCGTCTTTCAGCTTGGTTTTCTCTAGGAACGCGTTGAAGTTGAGGACTACGTTGGCCATTTGATCTACAAGACATATTGTAAAATATTTAGACTAAGTTCATGATAATTAAGTTCAACCAATCAAAATATTAGTGAACTCCCACTTAGATTAGACATCCCTCTAGTCATCTAAGTATTACATGATCCGAGTTAAACTAGACCGTGTCCGATCATCACGTGAGACGGACTAGTCAACATCGGTGAACATCTTCATGTTGATCGTATCTTCTATACGACTCATGCTCGACCTTTCGGTCTTCTGTGTTCCGAGGCCATGTCTGTACATGCTAGGCTCGTCAAGTCAACCTAAGTGTTTGCATGTGTAAATCTGTCTTACACCCGTTGTATGTGAACGTCTGAATAAAACACCCAATCATCACGTGGTGTTTTGAAACAGCAAACTGTCGCAACGGTGCACAGTTAGGGGGAACACTTCTTGAAATTAGTATGAGGGATCACCTTATTTACTACCGTCGTTCTAAGTAAACAAGATGCAAAACATGATAAACATCACATGCAATCAAATAATAAACGTGACATGATATGGCCATTATCACATAGCTCCTTTGATCTCCATCTTGGGGCTCCATGATCATCTTGTCACCGGCTTGACACCATGATCTCCATCATCATGATCTCCATCATCGTGTCTCCATGAAGTTGCTCGCCAACTATTACTTCTACTACTATGGCTAACGCGTTTAGCAATAAAGTAAAGTAATTTACATGGCGTTTCTTGATGACACGCAGGTCATATAAAAGAATAAAGACAACTCCTATGGCTCCTGCCGGTTGTCATACTCATCGACATGCAAGTCGTGATTCCTATTA
>NW_025263305.1:0-1597 GCF_018294505.1 Triticum aestivum
CTCATGCTAGTGGGTTTCATCTATTTACTGTGGCAATGACAGGTCATGCAAAGGATAAAGGGGTTCAGCTACCGCAGCAAGTAACAGATGAATCGTTGTTGTCCTAATGCAGTAAAAGAGAGCAGGAGCGAGAGAGTAGGATTGTATCGG
The DNA here is from genome assembly GCF_018294505.1 of Triticum aestivum. Lineage (NCBI taxonomy): Eukaryota > Viridiplantae > Streptophyta > Magnoliopsida > Poales > Poaceae > Triticum > Triticum aestivum. Next base: position 151 of record NW_025263305.1, read on the forward strand.
AATGAACAAGGGGGTTTTGCTTGCCTGGCACTTCTGAAGATAACATTGAGTCTTCATCAGTGTCAACGATCACAACGTCGGAACATCGTCTACCGGGAGGGAACAGATACCGGCAACAAGGAAGAAATACAATCAATGCAATGCACAATATGATGCATGCTCATGACATGGCAATATGAATGTGTTTTGGGCTAATGCACCTAAAACCAGATTAAATGAAGTTGGTTTGAATCCAAGATTCAAATTCAAACTCCATATGTGGATATTTAAATGCCCTTTATATGATTTGTGCTAAACAGCAGCTATAAGTTGTTCTAACATGCATGAAAATGGTACAGATGGATTCCTTGAATTTTTCTGATAATTTTTCATATATAATTTATTTCATTTGGAGTTACGGTTAATTTTCTATGATTTTTAGAAGTTATAGGCATTTTCTGGAATTTTAGAATTAAATTAAATCCAGAAAACATTACTGCGTCAGCATGACGTTGGCATGACGTCAGCAAGTCAACAGGGGCCGGCTCGGGTCAAACCTGACCAGTGGGGCCCACTGGTCAGTGACTACGGCTAATCCTAATATAATTTAAACCTAACCTAGTTTAATTAGTCGGCCCGGGCCCGCATGTCAGTGAGTCAGTGGCTTAATTAAACTTAGTTATTAATTTAACCAAAGGTTAGCAGGGGACGGGCCCACACGTCAGTGACCCAGGGGGGTCAAATCCCTGGTCAACCCGGCTAATCCACCGGCGTCTAACCGCCGGCAACGACCAGACGCGGCGGTGGATCGCCGGAATGGCTGCTCCGGCGCCCATTCGACGCGCGGAGGGGTTCTACAGGGAGCTCGAGCTCGTGCGCATCCAATGGAGCAAGCCGGAGGAGTTGGGGTTGGCTGTGGCGTCGGCAGCGGCGAGGGAGGCGGCGGCCGGAGTTCGAGCGAGGTCGGGGTTGGCGTTAGGGGGCACGGGAGGGGAAGCTAGTGTGTGTGTTAGGTTCCTGGTGAGGTGTGGAGCACGTTGCCGTGCTCGGTAGCTAGCTCCGGTGGCTTTGGCCTTGTCCGCGTCATTGCCGGCGGTGAGGAGCTCACGGCCCCGGTGGAAAGGGCGGCTAGCGTGCGGGAACGAGCGCGGGGAGGAGGGGAAATGGAAGAGGAGCTCACATAGACCCTGTAGAGGTGGACGGCGAGCTTGAGGGAGGCCGGACGGCGACGAATTTGACGACGGCGATCCTCGGTGGCCGAGGAGGGGAAAAAGCGTCGGGGCGGTGCTTCGGGGCTCTTCCGGTCACGTGGCTCGGTGAGGGGGTTGGCGACGAGGTGCAGGAGCTCGGGAGCACGTCGGGGAGGAGAGGGGGTGGCGGTGGCCGCGAGGGAGCTCGTCGGTGGCGGCGGCTCCGTTCGGTCCGGGCGAGAGAGAGGGAGCAGAGGAGAGAGGGGATGCAGCGGGGG
>NW_025263306.1:0-1596 GCF_018294505.1 Triticum aestivum
AATGGATATCGTTTCGTCCCCAAAGGTGGGACGTTCCCTACCAAAAACCATCATGCATGTTGTGAGAAGCTCCGGTTTGTGAGAAGCATATACCCAAACCTGCCCCAAATGGGACAAAATTTGTACCACGGCATGTTGATGCCGCTCCATGATAGCATGCCAAGTTTCATGAATTTCATACGAGTTCTGGATTTACAAGAATTTAAAAACCAGGCATCTCAATGTTTTGCCGGCAATCAACGGTGCCATGGTATTTGAAATTCATTCCCATTTCTTGCATGGGACCTAAGCATGCACCCAAGGACACAGATTTGATTTTTCAACCAATTTATATGCACTGGAGCATGCGCATGTAGTTCAAATTTGAATTATGCACATAAATGCATTGAAAACTCACTTAATGCATAAAATGTCCAAACAAACCCCAAAAAATCAAAAAAAATCACACAACACTCCTGTTGTTCTATGTTGACATGAGAAAAAAAAACTTCAAAGCAATAAGAGGCAATGGATATCGTTTCGTCCCTGAAGGTGGGATGTTCCCTACCGAAAACCATCATGCTTGTTGTGAGATGCTCCGGTTTGTGAGAAGCATATACCCAAACCTGCCCCAAATTGGACAAAATTTGTACTACGGCATGTTGATGCCGCTCCATGAAAGCATGCCTAGTTTGATGAATTTCAGACGAGTTTTGGATTTACTAGAATTTAAAAACCAGGCATCTCAATGTTTTGCCGGCAATCAACGGTGCCATGGTGTTTGAAATTCATTCCTATTTCTTGCATGGGACCTAAGCATGCACCCAAGGACACAGATTTGATTTTTCAACCAATTTATATGCAGTGGAGCATGCGCATGTAGTTCAAATTTGAATTATGCACATAAAATCATAAATGCATTGAAACTCAGTTGATGCATAAAAATGTCCAAACGAACCCCGAAAAATCACAAAAATTCACACAACACTCCTGTTGTTCCATGTTGACACGAGAAAAATACTTCAAAGCAATAAGAGGCAATGGATATCGTTTCGTCCCTGAAGGTGGGACGTTCCCTACCGAAAACCATCATGCTTGTTGTGAGAAGCTCCGGTTTGTGAGAAGCATATACCGAAACCTGCCCCAAATGGGACAATATTTGTACCGCGGCATGTTGATGCCGCTCCATGAAAGCATGCCAAGTTTTATGAATTTCAGACGAGTTTTGGATTTACTAGAATTTAAAAACCAGGCATCTCAATGTTTTGCCGGCAATCAACGGTGCCATGGTGTTTGAAATTCATTCCCATTTCTTGCATGGGACCTAAGCATGCACCCAAGGACACAGATTTGATTTTTCAACCAATTTATATGCACTGGAGCATGCGCATGTAGTTCAAATTTGAATTATGCACATAAATGCATTGAAAACTCACTTAATGCATAAAAATGTCCAAACGAAACCCAAAAAATCAAAAAAAATCACACAACACTCCTTTTGTTCTATGTTGACATGAGAAAAAAAACTTCAAAGCAATAAGAGGCAATGGATATCGCTTTGTCCCTGAAGGTGGGACGTTCCGTACCGAAAACCATCATGCTTTTTGTGAGAAGCTC
>NW_025263307.1:0-1596 GCF_018294505.1 Triticum aestivum
TTGTCTATTTCAAGAATAGATTGGATCTATCCGGCTGCACTTTATAATATTTTTTAGTATTTTTCGGATAAATAAGAAAAGGGTGCACGATCTCGACGAATTACTTCTGAATAAATTCAGAAATCATATGGAAGAACCATAGCATTTCGCGACTCATTGGTAAATCAACTTTGATTCTCTATAAACCAAGAATGTGAGACCATTAACACGGTTAAAGCTAAACTGCTTGAAGTCCAGGCAAAAAGAGGTACTCTTTCTACAACTATATTAGTATTAGTACCGAATTTAAACGGGAAATAGCTAATGTAAAATTTATCTGATATAGAACACTCATATCGATAAAATGGTTTGAACTATTTACTAGAAAAAAAAGGGGGCACCCTGCCCTTTTTTAACCAATGCCGAATCGACGACCTATGTATAAAAAAGAGAAATTTTTTGGATTTGAAGAAAAAAAAAGAATTCTATTAATTTTCATTTTCCATTTATTTAGTTAGTTTTTCTTAATGAAATTGAAATTATTAAAGAGGGCAAATAAAAATAAAGAAACAACTTTGCTGACCATGATATATTTTTATCTAGGCGGAAGAGTCCTCTTAATATTTATCTAGTCTTATATAGGTTTCGGTATATTGAAATATAAACATAAAAAAGAAGATAGAGGATAGGCTCATTACTTAAAAAAAAGATATGGAAATAGCTATAGAAAAAAAATAAGGAGCATGAGAGCCAAATGAATCGAAAGATTCATGTTTGGTTCGGGAAGAGATCATAAAAGTTGTAAACTTACAAAATAATCTACTTTCATTAAAAGATTTATTAGATAATAGAAAACAGAGGATCTTGAGTACTATTCGAAATTCAGAAGAATTGCGTAGAGGGACCATTGAGCAACTCGAAAAAGCTCGGATTCGATTACAGAAAGTCGAACTAGAAGCGGATGAGTATCGAATGAATGGATACTCTGAGATAGAACGAGAAAAAGCAAATTTGATTAATGCTACTTCTATTAGTTTGGAACAATTGGAAAAGTCTAAAAATGAAACCCTTTATTTTGAAAAACAAAGGGCAATGAATCAGGTCCGACAGCGGGTTTTCCAACAGGCCATACAAGGAGCTCTAGGAACTCTGAATAGTTGTTTGAATACCGAGTTACATTTCCGTACGATTCGTGCTAATATTGGCATTCTCGGGTCCCTGGAATGGAAGAGATAATTAAATTAATTAGGCCTTGAACTTCTACTTTCGTTTAGAATTTAGGCATTATTTTTCCCCTTGCTTCCGAAAAAAGAGTCAAGAAACACTAATGGCAACCCTTCGAGTCGACGAAATTCATAAAATTCTCCGCGAACGTATTGAACAATATAATAGGAAAGTAGGGATTGAGAATATAGGTCGCGTAGTTCAAGTGGGGGATGGGATTGCTCGTATTATAGGTCTTGGTGAAATAATGTCAGGTGAATTAGTCGAATTTGCAGAAGGTACTAGGGGTATTGCTCTGAATTTGGAATCCAAAAATGTTGGGATTGTATTAATGGGCGATGGGTTGATGATACAAGAGGGAAGTTTTGTAAAAGCAACAGGAAGAATTGCTCA
>NW_025263308.1:0-1596 GCF_018294505.1 Triticum aestivum
GCAGCTATTCCGATGGAGGGCGAGTCACTGGCGGTGGTTGAAACGCGACGGGCCAAGGATATTCTTCAAACCACCATGGTGCCACAACAGGCTTATTCATATAGTCAGGACATGATACATTCAACCCCCCATCCGAGCAAGAGTTACAGCAGGCACATTGACGAACCAACTGTGTCAAGCAGTGCGCGGCACCGTGAAGCCCCTAGAGGGCCTAATCCGGCGCGCAGTGGAATGAATGCTCAGGACGTGGTAAACAATGGCAGAGCACGACGAGAGGCAGAGTTAGCGGCGCAGCTGGCAGCGCAGTACCCGAATCATCAACCCGCTCCGGTTCAACCAGCGACATCAGTTGAACGTGGATTAGCTTTTAGCTCTTGGGGAGTGCCGTGCCTCACCCCAGCTCTGCGTAATGTGCGGCTACCCAAGGATTTCAAGGGTCCGCGTAAGGTGCCTAATCATATCGCCGATCAACCCCCCGAGACGTGGGTTGAAAGTTATGAGATGGCAATGGAGATGCTGGATGTGGATGAAGCGGCATGTGCAAAATACTTCACTATGATGTTAGATGGAATGGCTCGCACCTGGCTAAAGAGTCTGCCCGTTAACCCGATCAGTTCATGGGTTGAGTTGAAGGCCCGGTTTATAGCAAATTTCAAGGATACGTGCAAACAACTCATGTCCATTGTGGATCTGGCTGCTTGTGTCCAAGGAGAGAATGAATCAACAACTCATTGGGTGCGCCGGGTTTCAGAAATCCTGTATTCACCGGACCGCATCTATGCTGATTCGGCGATTGTAATGTTGGAGGACAATTGCCGGTTTAAGTCACTGAAGATGAAATTGGGACGGCTCAAGCATCATTGCCGTGATATGGGAACGCTCATGGTAACTCTGTTAAGTATGCCGATTCTGATAATACCAAGGATCCGGAGTCTGATGAAGAGAAGCTGGAGAAGGGACAGAAGAATGCCGGTGCAAAAGGACAGCATAACCAGACTGGCCATGGGAATAACGATAAGCGCAAGGCAGCCAACAATTCTGATTTTGTGGCTAACACCAATGTTCAGGGCAATAATCAACGCCGTAAGGGTAAACCGCCCCCGTGGGCGGAGGATCAGGGATGAATCTGGAGCATCTTTTGAACCAGCCTTGCCCAAAGCATGGGACGCAAGACAAACCGGCTACGCATTTATGGGATTGCTTCATTATGTGAGAGTTCAAAAATTCAGACCTCTTCCGGTATGATCATGGACCATCCGGCGGATCAGGACCCGGGTTTCACGGACTAGGTTATGGTGGAAGTAATTCCGGTTCAGGTTTTCAGGGTAACCAAGGTGGACAGGGCAATCAAGGCAATCAGAGCAACCAAGGTGGTTATAATCAGCAGGGGAATCAGCAACATCAGCAGTCGGGTTATAAGAGCAACCCGAAGCAGTTAAATGGTGGACAGTATCATGTCTTCACTACTAGTCTGTGCAAGCACGATCAGAAGCTCCATAAAAGGGCAGTAAACTCTGTTGAACCGGCGGTGCCCCGTTATCTGCGCTGGTCTGAACAACCTATTGTGTGGAGTCGGGAGGATCATCCGCCCGGGTT
>NW_025263309.1:0-1596 GCF_018294505.1 Triticum aestivum
AAATATGCATGAAGTAATTATAAGAATTTACGTAGTGTCGCAATTCTACTAGTTTAAACTGAAATTATAGTGAGAATTGCATGTTGGCAACCATATGCCGTTTATTCAATGAAATCCGCAGCACCTGGTAGGATCTCACATCCGAGAAGCACATATGTTTGTAATAAAATTAAAGCAGTAACTTAGTTATCTTTATGAAAAAAATAGGACAAAGTGTTTGTTCTGTCATCATGACAAGAATATTGAACATTCAGTTTTTATAGTAAAAGTTTGCGTGTTCTATATGATCAGTAAACGATGTGCCTTTATCCACCTCTGTTGTGTTGCAAATATCTTTGAGAGCTGGTTGCGAAGCATTGATTCCAAGAGTAGCATCCTCTTAGGGGTGGGAGTGGTTGCCATATTAGGGATGGATATGTAGATTTGTTTCCATATTGTTTCTCCTTTTTTCGCTCTTAGTTTCCGTTTGAACTAAATATAATCATGTTGAATTGAAGTTTTTAACGAATGTTGGATAATTTACCAAATTTTAGTGGGTCCCAGATATTATTCATTTCAAAATAAAAAACCGTGGGAAAAGCACAGGTGGACTCTCTCGGTTTTAATAATAAACCAAGTAAATAATCATGAATTTCTCCTCAAGAAAAATAGTTAACTAACCTTGTCAAGAACAATGGGCAACTCTTTGCTCTCTTGTTCAGCCATGCAATCACTAAGCTCGTTGTCTTTGACACATTCAGATACAATGCCTGTCCACACAAAGTACTTTTCATTGAGCTGCTTATATTTCAATGCATCTTCCTTTTCTTCTCTTGTTACCGTAAGTTTTTGAGTGGATCGTGGCGGCAGGATTCCTCTCGGTGGCTCTGTGTGGTACCATGCCACATTTGTTGGCCTGCTATATGTATTGAAACCAACATTGTAATCTGTAAGGTTCACTACCTCAATTGAGGACAACACCTTCTTGTTTGGCAAAATGGGAAAGTGAAGTTCTGGTGGATCAAATTGGATCAACTCCTCTGAGATAGATGAACTTGTCTGTTGAAAACAACATAGCATATGTATAAATTAGGCCGGGTAAAATATGCAATTAGATAACACAACGTGATTTTGATCACGAGGGAAAAAATGCAATAAAATGGATGTGTGCATCAATTGGTGCAATGGACAGCGTTTGTTCCGCTTTCCAAAACATAGCATAATAGTTGTATATATGTACCCAGGTTTGCAGTAAATACAGTCAAACATTAAGCATATGCTACTCCTGTTCAAGGAACTACTACCCATGTTCCTGAAAATAAGGCCGATAGTTCTTTTGAAGTCAAACAATTTAAAGTTTTACTTTGTTTTTAGAAATAAAACATTAATATGTACAATAGTTGTTGACAGTGTTTTCTTCTTCTGAAAACTTGGTCAAATTTTACATTATGTGATTTTTTTAGAAAACTTATAGGCCTCCTTTTCAGAAACGGAGGTAGTTGTAAGCAAGTATGTAGTCATTGGCACCATATTTGGTTCAATATTCTTCACAACTACATATGGCTCTTCTTATCCTTCGCGAATCTAATAGTGTTCTATTTTTGTTTGCCTCAATTT
>NW_025263310.1:0-1596 GCF_018294505.1 Triticum aestivum
CCCCCCCTTGGCCCTCCTATATATAGTGGGGGAGAGGAGGGACTTCATACCTGAACACCTTGGCCTTTGGTTGCCTCCTTCTCCCTCCCCGACACCTCCTCCTCCTCCATAGTGCTTAGCGAAGCTCTGCCGGAGTACTGCAGCTCCATCAACACCACGCCGTCGTGCTGCTGCTGGTGCCATCTCCCTCAACCTCTCCTCTTCCCCTTGCTGGATCAAGAAGGAGGAGACGTGGCTGTTCCGTACGTGTGTTGAACGCGGAAGCACCGTCCGTTCGATGCTAAGATCATCGGTGATTTGAATCACGTCGTGTTCGACTACATCATCCCCGTTCTTTGAACGCTTCCGCTCGCGATCTACGAGGTACGTAGATGCATCTAATCACTCGTTGCTAGATGAACTCATAGATGGATCTTGGTGAAACCGTAGGAAAATTTTTGTTTTCTGCAACGTTCCCCAACAGACCGTTACACCTACTTCCCCCTACATCTGCTAGTCTACCACTGTAAGAGTACGCATGACTTAATCAACTATGCTAGAGCCCATAGTAGCTTGTGGCTGCACACAGAAGTTTTTAGCATGAATAATCTCATGATCCCTTTGAGCCTGGGTGGCGGTCCATAAAGAAAAACAGGCAATCTATGGAATACCTAGGTGCCTCAATCCACCCAGATGTGTGTTAAAGTTGCCACCTTAAATAAACCATTAATTAAACAAACTCACATCTGTCATGGATACACTCACCCAATCCACGTCTACTAGCATAGCATGGCATAATAAGCAAACGTAGAGTAACTCCCAAGGGTTTGATAATAAAACAGGTAATAGGTACTACCTCATCTACTTCCCAGAACCCACATATTAATCAAATCCTAATCAAGCAATTGTCTGAGGTTTGATCTAATGCAATAAAACTGGGTAGTAAAGAGGTATGATCAAAGTGTTACTTCCCTTGCTGATGATCCGTGAAACCTAGAGATTCGAAGTAGCAAGCGGCGCACTCCGGGTACTCTATTGCAAACAAACAAGCATACAATAAGTACTCATCTAATGCACAGGTAAAATTCAAATAAGAGATCTAACCAGAAAGTTCAACTTAAGAACTCCGGTTTGCAAAAAGAATCAAATCAAACGAAGCAACGAAAGTCAAACGGCGAAAGAAACAAGCTTCATTTACTAATCTGGACCTAGGTCAAATTTTACAGTATCAAAAACTTGTTTGAGTTGGTTAAACGGAAAGAGGATTTCGAGACGAAACTCTAGGCGCTTGAATCGTCTGATTTCGATAAACGAGCGAAAAGATAAACTAAAACAAAAAACAGATCGGAAATCGCGATCAGAACTAATCACGGAAAATCCTCGAAAAAGAAGAATTGACGAACAGGCTAACGAACAAATGTTCGCTGTCTGCGGCTAAACGACGAAAACCGTTCGTTAAAACGAACATACGGACGAACGTCCACTAAATAAACTAAATCGAAAAAAACAGATCTAGGTTTTTTTAAAAAAACCGTACGAAAAACCGGTGGAAAAACCGAACGGTTTTCTTGAGGAAAACCGCCGGCGGCGAGGCGGCGGCTACCTCCGGCGAGCGGG
>NW_025263311.1:0-1596 GCF_018294505.1 Triticum aestivum
GCTCCAAATTTTAACTCATTTGGGCATCTCGGCAGCTCTAGGCAAAAAAGACAAACCGGGTCAGAACAGTGTGTGAACAATAAACTTTTTTACAGACCCGTTTTTGTCTTTTTCGTCGAAAGCTGCTCAAATGTCCAAATGAGTTGAAATTTAGAGCGGGCCTCACGCATCAAATTATCTATCACACAAAAAACTGGATTTGTTTGAATTTTTCTAGTATTTTTTTTATTTTTTTCGTCAGCGCGGGTGCAGCTGAGCCCGGGAGTAGTAACGATGTGTCCTAACCTTATAGTTGAAGGAAATATGCCCTAGAGGCAATAATAAAGTTATTATTTATTTCCTTATATCATGATAAATGTTTATTATTCATGCTAGAATTGTATTATCCGGAAACATAATACATGTGTGAATACATAGACAAACAGAGTGTCACTAGTATGCCTCTACTTGACTAGCTCGTTAATCGAAGATGGTTATGTTTCCTAACCATGAACAAAAGAGTTGTTATTTGATTAACGGGATCACATCATTAGAAGAATGATGTGATTGACATGACCCATTTCATTAGCTTAGCCCCCGATCATTTAGTATGTTGCTATTACTTTCTTCATGACTTATACATGTTCCTATGACTATGAAATTATGCAACTCCCGTTTGCCGGAGGAACACTTTGTGTGCTACCAAACATCACAACATAACTGGGTGATTATAAAGGAGCTCTACAGGTGTCTCCAAAGGTACATATTGGGTTGGCGTATTTCGAGATTATGATTTGTCACTCCAATTGTCGGAGAGGTATGTCTGGGCCCTCTCGGTACACTAGTAGAAAACAGGGCTTTGATCCAGGCCGGGTCAGCCCATTAGTCCCGGTTCAGTCCAGAACCGAGACCAATGTGGGCATTGGTCCCGGTTCGTGAGCCCAGGGGGCCGGCCGGGCCACGTGGGCCATTGGTCCCGGTTCATCTGGACCTTTTGGTCCCGGTTGGTGGGATGAACTGGGACCAATGGGCCTCGCTCCTGGCCCACCACCATTAGTCCCGGTTGGTGGCTTGAACCGAGACCAAAGGCTCCCCTTTAGTCCCGGCTCATGTCACCAACCGGGACCAATGAGGTGCCTATATATACCCCTCGCTCGCGAGCGGAGCACCCCAGTGCTATGTTTTTCTCTGGCCGATGGGGAGAGGGCTTGGTGGTGCTCTAGCTCACCTCCTATGCACACAAGGTGTTCGATGGAATGTCCGAGCCACACTACTTAAGCTTTCTCCTCTCCAAGCTCGACCTCCAAGCTCCATTTTCCATAATATTTGTCTAGGTTTAGCGGTCCGTCACGCCCCGTCCCCGTCTTCACCGCCGTCGATCACCCGCGCCGAGCTCATCGCCGACACCACCGTGGTGAGCCTCTTGTTTTATCTTCTTTCTGAAAGGAAAAATATTCTTACTTGTATGTTTACATAGATACTTGTATTATTTTCTTACTTTTATTATTGCATCTTATATAGTGCGATGGTTTTGGTATCCGCCCCCGTCGGCCCTCGTCCTGTCTATGATTCGGATGTGGTATATATATTATCTTTATAACTATTGGTTCATTTATT
>NW_025263312.1:0-1596 GCF_018294505.1 Triticum aestivum
AAGGAAACTAAACTCCGGAAAAAAAAAGATGAAGACACTTGGAACTAGAATTTATTCATTAAGAACAAACTCCGAAGGAAGGGATTAATCACTTGGGTGGAATAAGAATAAGATTTATTGTATGCTTATCCTTCATCAAATTAAATTGATGACAAGTAATGGATTTTGCATACTACTTATTCTTCTTGAAAAGGATTGAGAAGTGACATATCGCAAACTTGAGAAGGTCTTCATGAACCACCGGTAGGATTGAAAGAACGAATGAATAAAAATGATAATCAAGGAAAAAGAATCTTGAATGAACCACCGTTAGAATTCGGAAATGACTGACGAAACAGAATGAAACACCGGGAAGGATTAGAAGAACAAATCTGCTTGAGGGGATTTAGAAGCAAAAGAACAAAGAGATCACGAGCTGATTAAAGAACACTTGAACGAAGCACCGGGATAAATGGATAACGGTAGCTGGAATGTGAGGACGAAGAATTCTTCTAGAATGATGACCTCCTATGAAAAGAAACAGGAAAACAACTTCTGACATACTCCGGATGGGTAAGAAAAGGAATATCTGACAAACTCAAATAATTCGAGAGGATGATATGAAGCTAGAACCACGAAACTTCGCAAGAACGGGCAAGATTTAGAGGAAAGACTCTTCTTCGGTCTTCAAATGACAACGAGAAACACCACCAAAATTACTGAGATACTCCGGAAGAATGGAAAGCAAGGATTTCAGGCAACAAAGGAAAATGATTTGAAATCGATCTTGGAAAAGCATCTGGCTGATGAAATCCATTCTTACGTCACACTTGAAAAGAATTGAGAATAACTCTGGGGGAATTAGAAGAGTCAGGTAAGATCCTGGGAAAAGACCTGTGGGTTAGGGCCCACTGAAGAGAAAAAACACCGTTGAAAAGGATTGTTGAAAAGATAGTTGATGCACCGGAACAATTGAAATATTTGAATGATGTGACAACCTCGAATTAATTCAAGCACAGACGAATCTCCTGAGATGTCTTGAGGACTCCGGAAGGATAAACTGACAAGAGGAGAACGAGTAGGGAAAACACTTGATCCGAGGGAAAGAATATTATTAACACCGAATACTTGAATTGGGTCCACCGGAAAAAGAAAGGGATGAAAAATGACGAACAAGACGAGAATTAACCAGTTGAATTAATTTATGGAAGACTGAAGAGGCTCCACACGACTGAGATAGATGGTCGAGAGAGACTCAGACTCTGGGAAGAAGAGGGGTGGGCGGGTGGGAAAAAGACAACTGAGGATTGAACTCAAAGATGAAGAAGGTCGAATCAACTTGACGAGAAATGCACCGGATGAAAAGAGCTGAGGAACAACTACCGGAAAACCAACTGCGTGATCCTAAAGAAAAATTTGAAGGGTAAGAGGAGTAATTCAAAACACCTATGTCAAGATTCCTTACCAGAGAGACGAAGGGGCTGAGGAGTAAAAAGAATTCCTACTCTCCGATATAACTAGACTCCAAAAATAGTTTTCTTCTAGACTCAACAACGGCCAAACTACACGATCAATCAAGGGGGCTCCTAGGGTCGGTCGAGGCTCTGATACCAACTT
>NW_025263313.1:0-1596 GCF_018294505.1 Triticum aestivum
TTTATATTATTTTTGGGACTAACCTATTAACCGGAGGCCCAGCCCAGAATTGTTGTTTTTTGCCTGTTTTAGGGTTTCGAAGAAAAGGAATATCAAACGGAGTCCAAACGGAATGAAACCTTCGGGAACGTGATTTTCTCGACAGATAAGACCCGGGAGACTTGGACCCTAAATCAAGGCACGTAACAGGAGGCCACGAGGTAGGGGGTGCACCTTACCCTACCAGGCGCGCCCCCACCCTCGTGGGGCCCCTGTTGCTGCACCGACGTACTTCTTACTCCTATATATATCCACGTACCCCCAAACGATCAGAATAGGAACCAAAACCCTAATTCCACCGCCGTAACTTTCTGTATCCACGAGATCCCATCTTGGGGCCTGTTCCAAAGCTCTGCCAGAGGGGGCATCGATCACGGAGGGCTTCTACATCAACACCATAGCCCCTCCGATGAAGTGTGAGTAGTTCACCTCAGACCTACGGGTCCATAGTTAGTAGCTATATGGCTTCTTCCCACTTTTTGGATCTCAATACAATGTTCTCCCCCTCTCTCGTGGAGATCTATTCGATGTAATCTTCTTTTTGCGGTGTGTTTGTTGAGATCGATGAATTGTGGGTTTATGATCAAGTCTATCTATGAATAATATTTGAATCTTCTCTGAATTCTTTTATGTATGATTGGTTATATTTGCAAGTCTCTTCGAATTTTCAGTTTGGTTTGGCCTACTAGATTGATCTTTCTTGCAATGGGAGAAGTGCTTAGCTTTGGGTTCAATCTTGCGGTGTCCTTTCCCGGTGATAGTAAGGGCAGCAAGGCACGTATTGTATTGTTGCCATCGAGGATAACAAGATGGGGTTTTCTTCATATTGCATGAGTCTATCTCTCTACATCATGTCATCTTGCTTAAGGCGTTACTCTGTTTTTAACTTAATACTCTAGATGCATGCTGGATAGCGGTCGATGAGTGGAGTAATAGTAGTAGATGCAGGCAGGAGTCGGTCTACTTGTCTCGGACGTGATGCCTACATACATGATCATACCTAGATATTCTCATAACTATGCTCAATTCTGTCAAGTGCTCAACAGTAATTTGTTCACCCACCATAGAATACTTATGCTCTTGAGAGAAGCCACTAGTGAAACCTATGGCCCCGGGTCTATCTTTATCATATTGATCTCCTACTACTTAGTTATTTCCTTTGTTATTTACTTTGCCTTTATTTTACTTTGCATCTTTATCATAAAAATACCAAAATTATTATCTTATCATATCTATCAGATCTCACTCTCGTAAGTGGCCCTATAGGGATTGACAACCCCTATGTGCGGTGGTTGCGAGTATTTATTTGTTTTGTGCAGGTGCGAGGGACTCACGCGTAGCCTCCTACTGGATTGATACCTTGGTTCTCAAAAACTGAGGGAAATACTTACGCTACTTTGCTGCATCATCCCTTCCTCTTCGGGGAAAACCAACATAGTGCTCAAGAGGTAGCATAGCTCTAGGGCGCGATAGAGAGGTTTGAGTCCTTGGAGCGCGATTGTAAGGTGCAAGAGTCCGAATTGGTGAAGGCCCGCCAGAGCGCGCAGGATGCACGAG
>NW_025263314.1:0-1596 GCF_018294505.1 Triticum aestivum
AGGATCAACTTATAGAATAAGTCTTACAATTTCCTCATGGAAGAATAGCTAAACTTGCTAAAAGGGAAAACTTATAACAATAGGTCCTCCCGCCAGGTGTGCTGGGTATCATCACCTTACCGGGTCATAAATAGGCCAATGTTATAACTCTTGGAAATATGTTCCAACCATCATATCTGACCGAGATTCAGATCTGATTGGTGTCAGGATAACTCAGACTCAGGGTGCCTGAGAACAAAGGTGCAACACAAATTGTCGAAACGACATCGGAGATTCTCGGGAGATGAACTATGGAAGCGAGTTCCGGACAAGGGTTCATCGTTACATCAAGGAGAGGTGAGGAGGTGACTGATTGACTCAGCGACAATCCATTGAGATTTCCAAAGGATGGATTTCCACCACTATGTGAACAAGGAGATAACATTAGCTAGATCGAATGACTTAATGATGTATGCTCGAGGAAAACATACACAGTTAAACATTGGTTGAAAAGTGCAACCGAAATGTGGGCTAGGTAGCACAATCAATGTTCGAATGATGATTCATTAAACCATAGACGTAGAATGAAACTATAGACCAATGACTTCAAAGCAATAGGGTTGCTAGAATTTTAGAATTTACACATCACAGACCATTGGTCGGTATTCCTTTTAGAAACAACACGGGGACCAAGAAAGAATGGTGATGGGGAGAAGTATCATTGTACCAAGATGTCATACGAGGTGGTGAAATTCTTACGACATTCTTGACATAAAAGATGGTAATACCCCAGGGTAGAACATATCATAAGCTAGATAGCAAGGAAATCAAGGTACAACACAAAACATGAACAAGTTTGTGTTGAATGGAAGGCAATAAAATGGTCGATGATAAAACAAATCATCGAGGGCAAGGACGGTATTCCTCATCCAGAATTCGATAGATATCTTGGAAGAGCTCAGAATGTTGATGATGTTCACGACACATTTGTAGCGAGAATTTATGAAGAGGTAATCGATCGGCGATGACATCAAGTCGAAGGAATGATGAAGCGGACGGTTATTGGAACCATGATTAGGACACACGCTTGAACTCAAGCTTGTTGTTCCAGGTGAAATGGTATGAGAGGAAGATCGGCGTATGCTTAGCTCATCATCGAAAGTTGTGTTCCGGGGTTAAGGACCAGGTAGCACAGTTAAAATTTAGCACGCTAATGATATAGCCGATCAGGCTAGGAATGACTTAATGATTATTAAACTCGTAAGCAACGAAAATTACCTAGAGTTATTGAATCGGAGTGCGGACTTGATTCACTATTCGGTGTTCTCGGTTGACAAACAACCCAGAGCCCATGAAGTGACAAAGACAAGGTAAGGTAGTACTTCATCAAAGTTTATAAGATGTAGTGCAATGGTAAGATATCCCCGAGATACCAGGGGTAATACTCAAAGGTAGATCATAATAGAGGTTGGGCAGGCGTATTGACCTGCAGAAGACAAGTGATTTAACTTGTCCAAGAAATGGTATTTAAAGGAGAACATGGTCGGAACCACGATTGCAAAAGGCCAGATCCCAGATATAAGATGAACTTATACCAAGGGAATAATTAATTTAAGA
>NW_025263315.1:0-1596 GCF_018294505.1 Triticum aestivum
ATTTACCACTATCGTTTTGGGGTTATGCATTAGAGACAGCTGCATTCACGTTATATAGGGCACCATCTAAATCCGTTGAGACGACACTATATGAACTGTGGTTTAGCAAGAAACCAAAGTTGTCGTTTCTGAAAGTTTGGGGCTGCGATGCTTATGTGAAAAAGCTTCAACCTGATAAGCTCGAACCCAAATCGGAGAAATGTGTCTTCATAGGATATCCAAAGGAAACTATTGGATACACCTTCTATCATAGATCCGAAGGCAAGACTTTTGTTGCTAAATTCGGAAACTTTCTGGAGAAGGAATTTCTCTCGAAAGAAGTGAGTGGGAGGAAAGTAGAACTTGACGAGGTAACTGTACCTACTCCCTTATTGGAAAGTAGTACATCACAGAAACCAGTTTCTGTGACACCTACACCAATTAGTGAGGAAGCTAATGATATTGATCATGAAACTTCAGATCAAGTTACTACCGAATCTCGTAGGTAAACCAGAGTGAGATCTGCACCAGAGTAGTACGGTAATCCTGTTCTGTAAGTCATGTTACTAGACCATGACGAACTTGCGAACTATGAGGAAGCGATGATGAGCCCAGATTCCGCGAAATGGTTTGAGGCCATGAAATCTGAGATGGGATCCATGTATGAGAACAAAGTATGGACTTTGGTTGACTTGCCTTATGATCGGCAAGCAATTGAGAATAAATGGATCTTCAAGAGGAAGACGGACGCCGATAGTAGTGTTACTATCTACAAAGCTAGAATTGTCGCAAAAGGTTTTCGACAAGTTCAAGGTGTTGACTACGATGAGAGTTTCTCACTCCTATCTATGCTTAAGTCTGTCCGAATCATGTTAGCAATTGCTGCATTTTATGAAATCTGGCAAATGGATAAACAAAACTGCATTCCTTAATAGATTTATTAAAGAAGAGTTGTATATGATACGACCAGAAGGTTTTGTCAATCCTAAAGGTGCTAACAAAATATGCAAGCTCCAGCGATCCATCTATGGACTGGTGCAAGCATCTCGGAGTTGGAATATACGCTTTGATAAGTTGATCAAAGCATATAGTTTTATACAGACTTGCGGTGAAGCCTGTATTTACAAGAAAGTGAGTGGGAGCACTACAACACTTCTGATAAGTATATGTGAATGACATAATGTTGATCGGAAATAATGTAGAATTATTCTGCAAAGCATAAAGGAGTGTTTGAAAAGAGTTTTTCAAAGAAAGACCTCGGTGAAGCTGCTTACATATTGAGTATCAAGATATATAGAGATAGATCAAGACGCTTGATAAGTTTTTTCAATGAGTACATACCTTGACAAGATTTTGAAGTAGTTCAAAATGGAACAGTCAAAGAAAGAGTTCTTGCCTGTGTTACAAGGTGTGAAACTGAGTAAGACTCAAAACCCGACCACGGCAGAAGATAGAAAGAGAATGAAAGTCATTCCCTATGCCTTGGCCATAGGTTCTATAAAGTATGCCATGCTGTGTACCAGATCTATTGTATACCCTACACTGATTTTAGCAAGGGAGTACAATAGTGATCTAGGAGTAGATCACTGGACAGCGGTCAAAATTATCCTTAGTGGA
>NW_025263316.1:0-1596 GCF_018294505.1 Triticum aestivum
GGGGGGGGTTGGGGAGGGAAGGGGAGGGGCTCTGGGAAGAATGTTGGGGGCAAAGAGGAGAAAACAGTGGAGTTACCAAAGCAGCTATTTTCCATTCATGTGGCAGGGGTAAAACAGGAATATCGCAGGGCTAAACTTTCGGGCACGTGATATTTCGATGTGATCGGGAAGTTTGAAAGCTTTTGGCGCCTAAAATTATAAGTATTCTGCTCTCGTACGACCGACTATGATATCATGCCAGACAATTTGTTTGTTTTGCACGCAAAAATAGTGCAAGTTTTGAAAATCAATGTCTCCAACTCGAAACTTAGATTGTCCATTCAATTCAAATATGGATCATTGAGCTACTACAAGCAAATACCATCATACGGTCCAATTAAAATGAAATTCCAAATGTGTTTATCCTAAATATGATGACAAAAGCAAAAATGTGTATGTGTATGAATAAAGTGGATGATTATAAAGTTTGAACATGCCCATATGTGTATATCTCTAGGTTTGATATATGAATTTGAAATCATGAAATCCAGGCTTAAAAAATGTACCTCCGTTTAAATGAATTACAAAAGCTAATGATGGAGTCGAATTCCAAAATTCCAATCTTAGGTTTGTAATTCTGGTACATCAAGGTATATCACGCATGTTCAACAGTATCATTATCTCATAGTACAAACTGTGAAACAAATTGATCAACCATGAGTGCACAATATCTCAATTACGCTAAAGTCCCTCAAATATAGACACCTCACTCTTTATCTGAAGTCAACCCCCCCCCCCCAACACCACACACACACACACACATAGAGAGAGAAGTCGTTCTCTCCCCCAAACACCAACACACGAGCACATTAACATCCCTCTCTCTTGTAAAGTCCGGACCCCAACATAGGTCTCTATCACTTTGTCTCTTGGGCATGCACACATCTCTTCCCTCACTCTCTAGGTCACCTGCTATCTCTCTTACCCAAGCACACGCACTATGTAGAGTGTATATTTCCCATACACACAAAACGTCGCCCCCAAACGTCTATCTCCCTAGTTATGTGGTTCTCGCGCACTCACCTCACACACCACCCCCACTGCAAACAAGCAAACTTTGTCTCCTTGTGCACCACTCTCCTCTTTCTATCTCTCCCACATGCGGACCCGCCCCAGCTCCTTCCCTGTAGACATATATATCATGACTCTTTGCATAGCTCCCAAATCTATAATCGTTCTCGATTTCGCACATTGTTCTCTACACCATCTATTATAGATCTCTCATGAAGTCCCTATCAAACACACGATGACTCGCTTCCCTTGCGTCTCTGTTCATAGGCCAATTTCGGACAACATCAACATTGTCTCCCTATCTATACACCATTTATGGGCACAAACGACCCCTCTCGCCCCCTCTCTTACTATCTCTCTCTCTCTCTCTCTCTCCGTCGCTAGATCTCTCTTTCTCTCTCTCTCACACCCCTCTCCCACACACACACTCGATGTCTCTTCCAAATAGTCTGCTCCCCCCGCCCGCACCCGTGCTATCTCGCTACTACGGATGTCACACCATTCCCCCTTCCCTTATACTAGGTTTACATCATCAGTGGTCTCTCT
>NW_025263317.1:0-1596 GCF_018294505.1 Triticum aestivum
AAAACTATTTGCCTCAGTATAGTGAGGGAGGAGTACCCAATGACTTGGGATAACCTACAAAGTAGCACTTGTCTGATTTGGAATAGGTTTGTAACCTTTTACACAAGCCCCATATTCCAAATGTTTAAGAAAAGATATAACATGGTTGGGCGTACCATACCATGGCGTCATTTCAACAGACCCGATGGAGCTCTTTTCAGTGTAAAAGCCGCAGTCTCTAAAGCATCACTCTTTTAAAAGGGATAATGGCAAATTTATTTATGTCATCTTTGATCTTACCATGTCATAAATGGTTTGATTACATCTTCACAGACTTTCCACTTGCAGTGGTATTCTGGGAAGTGCAAGTTATGAAACCCCTTTCACAACTCATCAGACATTCGCTAAACTTGTAACTCAAATATTCCTTTCTGCAATCAAATTGTAGAACCATAATTTTCTTGTTACAATAACTTCTACTTCATTTCTGAAAACCTTTCGAATGATTTCAAAAGATCCAGACTTACGTCTCATCAAGTAAATATCCATATATCTACTTGAGCCATTTCTGAAGATAGATAAATCCACTACTTGCAACATTTATCGGACTACACACATCAAATGTATGATCACCAATAAGTTTGCTGTTCATTCTTTATTGCCTGTGAACGGTATTTTAGTCACTTCACCTTTCGGAGGAAAGTTGCAAGTGTCAGATGATTCAAAATCAAATGACTTCAAAATCCATCATAATGGAATTTTCCATGCGGGTTTCCCCAAATGTGACCAAATGTACTGCCACACTTGTGTGGTATTCTTTTAGTCTTGCGACATTTAGCGTCAGTGTTATGGATGTATCATATTACCATCAATATTCATAACATACATCCCATCTTGGATGGAAGCATGGCCCTTCATGTTATTCATAATACTGAACAACAATTGTTGTTTTTATGAATAACCTCTCTTGCAAAAACATTGTGCAATGGGCTAGAGTGTATGAAACTCTAAAATGAATTATGAAAATAAACCTGGAGGTAATGTATTATTATCAATACTCATAACATACATCTCATTCATAATGAAAGTATGGCCCTTATGTTATTCATAACATCGAACATGAAAAGTTCTCTTATGAACAACCTTCTTGCAAGATACCTTATGCAATGGGCTAGAGTGCGAAACTCTAATTGAATTATGAAAATAAATACAGACGGTAATACACTAATGGAAAGTATAGTAACATTTACTATGTTCCCTATGTATACCTAAACCTCATTCCTGGCTAGTCTTTCAGGCCATAGCAGTTCTTACATCGAGTTGCAACAGAATGCAATCGAGTGGGTATCTTTGTGATTAACTCACAATACCCAAAACTCAATGATTAACAATTTAATCATAATTCCCAAGAACTATATCTTTGACCAGCCTTCTATACATCAAAAACTTGTATGACATTCATACATGAGCTGGATATTCCAGCCTTCTTTCTTTTTGCCTTTATACTTCTAACAGTTTAACTTTTAGTATTTCTCCTACTCTCAGAAGAAGCACCCAACTAAAGAGTGGCGTTAGCCCCGGACTTCCTAGGCGTGAAAGTCTCACTAACACCCTTCG
>NW_025263318.1:0-1596 GCF_018294505.1 Triticum aestivum
ATTACTCTACATGGATCGTCTGTTGTGGACAACAAGGTAATCCATTATGCTCAAGAAACAAAGAACCATATCAAAATGCAAAATCCCCGTGATGCAGATGTAACATCAATACTCTCGTCCTAAAATCGTCCGTCGTGGAAAAAGAACATAATCTCCAATGTTGGTACATACTAATTTAGCTTGCAACAAGTTATTGCATTTAGTTCGCTTGACTTGATATGGGGAAGCAAGTCTATTTATGTGTTGATTTGGTCAGGGTTTCTCGGTCATCATCATCATTGATATAGGGTTTGTGGAAGCACATGTACGAATCAATATAAAAATGGCGACATTTGATAGATCATTATATGTATGCCATCACATGTAATTTGAGAACTAAAGTTCATATCCACACCAAAGAGAACAGGGTGAGACGTCTCCAACGTATCTATATTCATATATTGTTATATGCTATCAATATTTAATACTTCATATGCTTTATAAGCAACTTTAAATTATTTTGGGAACTAACATATATTTAGTAGTTGGAGTGCACTTTCTATATTTTAATCAACAACATAATCATTTTCATCATGGTCTGAACTCAAGGAATTTTTTAATCAAAGCGACAATCTATATTTTATAATAAGCAAGTAACATCAAAATGTGTAAACAAAAAATCACTATTGATTTTCAAGGAATAATGTTTTTATCTAATACCATTCAATACTCCTATTTCATATCATGTCCCCAATCAATCGAGGATTTGTCATATTCAAAATTTTATCATACACAACCTAGAGTTTCAGTCAAACAATTAATATTTATGATGAACCTTTTCAACTACTTAGCACTTTGTTCAATGATGAACTTACAAGAAGTGGTCTTAGCACTTATGATGGCAAATAGAATGATGCTGCGGATTTATAAGAAGACAAAAATAGGAACGATTATCATCAATGCGGTTGATCATTAGCAATTGAGGGTCCTTACAATCGGTATTACTATGAGGATTGCATGGATTGTCGTGAACCAGATACACTAGAACCATAAGTGTATGAAAGCTCTCCTAATGTTACTAACTAGGTGCGGATCAAACTTGCTTACTGATGACGACATTAAGCATTTGAGAAAGCTCGTCGACGGAATATACGAGCCAATTTATGTAATGTAAAAAATCCTACTAGCATATGAAATGAATAATATGAAAACTCTATATTTGAAATACATGGTGCTACTTTGAAGTACAAGTGTGTATAAAGGATAGTATAGTGTGCCTCCTCTCTCCTTTTCTCTCTTTTTATTTTTTTCTTTCTCTTTTTCTAGTGGGCTCTTTGACCTTTCTTGGTGCGGTAGATGTGGCGAAGTATTAGATCCAACAAACGAGGAACCACTGAAAGCTGACGCCGGCATGACCGAAACTGGCAAAGAAACCATGTAGCAGCATATGGCGATATCTTCACAACTGCTAGTTGTAGAGGCCAATTTCATGAAATTTCAGTGGCAGCCTTCGAACGACCCTTTTCCACTAATGACAGGAACCAAATTTTTCGCAATTAATTAAGTCGTTGAGAGGAGTGCACTTTCATTATGCCCATCCCTCACTTCAATTGCAAC
>NW_025263319.1:0-1596 GCF_018294505.1 Triticum aestivum
GCGGTAGCTGAACCCCTTTATCCTTTGCATGACCTGTCATTGCCACAGTAAATAGATGAAACCCACTAGCATGAGTAGGAGTTGTTTGAGCCCTGTTGTGCCTACTCATTCATGTTTGTTTGTCATGCCTGCTACTGCTTAGAGTTGAGTCAGGTCTGATTCATCGGGGATGAATCAGAGGTGTGTGAACATGTCCTACTGTGTGTGAGCTAAGTGTGTGAACACGTTTTGGTAAAGGTAGCGGTGAGAGGCCATGTAGGAGTACATGGTGGGTTGTCTCATTGCAGCCGTCCTCAGGAACTGAGTTCTGTGTTTGTGATCCATGATTCAGTTACTACCACGCATTGGGCCCGAAACCTATGGACCCTCTCGGCTTCTTAATCACCCTTGTCCTCTGTCCAGGAGTTGCAAGTAGTTTCTGGTGTTTGTAGTATGCTGGAGGCCGTGGGCAGCGCTGACCGTAGGGGTGGGCTGTGATGCGGTAGGCACGTGGCACGGTGTAACAGGCGCCCGTTTGGTGTCTCGGGAACCCTGTTCACATCGTTTGGGGCTGTGAGCGAAACTCCGGCCGGATCTCCTCATGGATGGAACCCGAATAGGCGATAAACCTGGACTAGAGACTTAGGTGATTAGGTAGGTCGTGGCCGACACCCACGTTGGGCTTCCGCTTGAAGGTTGCCGAGTACATGTCGTGTAAACGGCGGTAAGTGGTGAGAGCGTGTGTGAAGAAGTACACCCCTGCGGGGTTAACCTAATCTATTCGAATAGCCGTGTCCGCGGAAAAGGACTTCTGGGTTGCTTATATCAGTTCATAGACAAGTGAAAGTGGATACCCTAAAATACGCAAGATAAGCGTGAGTGCTATGGATGGCGTTCTCGTAGGGAGACGGGAGCGGATCCATAGTGGTGTATTGATTGGTGAATATGTGGACTCGTGTGCGCCACCTCAAAAGAGTTACATTGCAGTCGTAGTTCAGGATAGCCACCGAGTCAAAGCTGGCTTGCTGCAGTCAAACTCCACCATCCCCTTTGCTGATAATGATGCATATGTAGATAGTTCTGATGTAAGTCTTGCTGGGTACATTTGTACTCACGTTTGCCTATTTTATGTTTTTGCAGAGAGACTTCAGTCTCACTAGTATTGCCGCGTGGTCTTCGACGTTTAGCTTGTTACCTCAGCTACGATCTTGTGCCTCGGCAGGATTTGGTAGATAGTCAGGCTTCTCAGCCTTTTTCATTTATAGATGTCTGTACTCAGACATGATAGCTTCCGCTTGTGCTTTGACTTGTATGCTCTGATTGTTGGGTCGTGAGACCCCTGTTGTATTATCTCGCTCCTCGGAGCCTATTGAATAATACTTGAGTCGTAGAGTCATTTTGTGATGCCATGTTGTATTGCACATATCGAGCATATTGTGTGTATGTTATTGAAATGCTTGGTATGTGTGGGATCTGACTATCTAGTTGTTTATCTTTAGTAGCCTCTCTTACCGGGAAATGTCTCCTAGTGTTTCCACCGAGCCATGGTAGCTTGCTACTGCTCCGGAACACTTAGGCTGGCCGGCATGTGTCCTTCTTCGTTCCTGTGTCTGTCCC
>NW_025263320.1:0-1596 GCF_018294505.1 Triticum aestivum
CGAGTGGGCCCAGAGATACCTCTCCGTCATACGGAGTGACAAATCCCAGTCTCGATCCGTGTCAACCCAACAGATACTTTCGGAGATACCTGTAATGCACCTTTATAGTCACCCAGTTACGTTGTGACGTTTGATACACCCAAGGCACTCTTACGGTATCCGGGAGTTACACGATCTCATGGTCGAAGGAAGAGATACTTGACACTGGCAAAGCTCTAGCAAAACGAACTACACGATCTTTTATGCTATGCTTAGGATTGGGTCTTGTCCATCACATCATTCTCCTAATGATGTGATCCCGTTATCAACGACATCCAATGTCCATAGTCAGGAAACCATGACTATCTGTTGATCACAACGAGCTAGTCAACTAGAGGCTCACCAGGGACATATTGTGGTCTAAGTATTCACACGTGTATTACGATTTCCGGATAATACAGTTATAGCATGAATAAAAGACATTTATCATGAAAAATGAAATATAATAATACTTTTATTATTGCCTCTAGGGCATATTTCCAACAGCTCCCACTTGCACTAGAGTCACCAATCTAGTTACATTGTGATGAATCGAACACCCATAGAGTTCTGGTGTTGATCATGTTTTGCACGCGAGAGAGGTTTAGTCAGCGGATCTGCGACATTCAGATCCGTGTGCACTTTGCAAATCTCTATGTCTCCATCTTGAACATTTTCACGGATGGAGTTGAAACGACGTTTGATGTGCCTGGTCTTCTTGTGAAACCTGGGCTCCTTGGCGAGGGCAATAGCTCCAGTGTTGTCACAGAAGAGTTTGATCGGCCCCGACGCATTGGGTATGACTCCTAGGTCGGTGATGAACTCCTTCACCCAAATCGCTTCATGCACTGCCTCCGAGGCTGCCATGTACTCCGCTTCACACGTAGATCCCGCCACGACGCTCTGCTTGCAGCTGCACCAGCTTACTGCTCCACCATTCAACATATACACGTATCCGGTTTGTGACTTAGAGTCATCCAGATCTGAGTCGAAGCTAGCGTCGACGTAACCCTTTACGACGAGCTCTTCGTCTCTTCCATAAACGAGAAACATGTCCTTCGTCCTTTTTAGGTACTTCAGGATATTCTTGACCGCTGTCCAGTGTTCCTTGCCGGGATTACTTTGGTATCTTGCTACCAAACTTACGGCAAGGTTTACATCGGGTCTGGTACACAGCATGGCATACATAATAGATCCTATGGCTAAAGCATAGGGGATGACGCTCATCTCTTCTTTATCTTTTGCCGTGGTCGGTGACTGAGCCGAGCTCAATCTCACACCTTGTAACATAGGCAAGAACCCCTTCTTGGACTGATCCATTTTGAACCTCTTCAAAATCTTATCAAGGTATGTGCTTTGTGAAAGACCTATGAGGCGTCTCGATCTATCTCTATAGATCTTGATGCCTAATATATAAGCAGCTTCTCCAAGGTCCTTCATTGAAAAACACTTATTCAAGTAGGCCTTAATGCTGTCCAGAAATTCTATATTATTTCCCATCAAGAGTATGTCATCTACATATAATATGAGAAATGCTACAGAGCTCCCACTCACTTTCTTGTAAACGCAGGCTTCTCC
>NW_025263321.1:0-1596 GCF_018294505.1 Triticum aestivum
GTCTCGATCTATCTCTATAGATCTTGATGCCTAATATATAAGCAGCTTCTCCAAGGTCCTTCATTGAAAAACACTTATTCAAGTAGGCCTTAATGCTGTCCAGAAATTCTATATTATTTCCCATCAAGAGTATGTCATCTACATATAATATGAGAAATGCTACAGAGCTCCCACTCACTTTCTTGTAAACGCAGGCTTCTCCATAAGTCTGCATAAACCCAAACGCTTTGATCATCTCATCAAAGCGAATGTTCCAACTCCGAGATGCTTGCACCAGTCCATAAATGGATCGCTGGAGCTTGCATACTTTGTTAGCGTTCCGAGGATCGACAAAACCTTCCGGCTGCATCATATACAGTTCTTCCTTAAGATGCCTGTTAAGGAATGCCGTTTTGACGTCCATTTGCCATATCTCATAATCATAGTATGCGGCAATTGCTAACATGATTCGGACGGACTTCAGCTTCGCTACGGGAGAGAAAGTCTCGTCGTATTCAATCCCTTGAACTTGTCGATAACCCTTAGCGACAAGTCGAGCCTTATAGATTGTAACATTACCATCCGCGTCCGTCTTCTTCTTAAAGATCCATTTGTTTTCTATCGCTCGCCGATCATCGGGCAAGTCTGTCAAAGTCCATACTTTGTTTTCATACATGGATTCTATCTCGGATTTCATGGCTTCAAGCCATTTGTTGGAATTCGGGCCCGCCATCGCTTCTTCATAGTTCGAAGGTTCATTGTTGTCTAACAACATGATTTCCAGGACAGGGTTGCCGTACCACTCTGGTGCGGAACGTGTCCTTGTGGACCTACGAAGTTCAGCAGTAACTTGATCCGAAGTACCTTGATCATTATCATTGTTTTCCTCTTCAGTTGGTGTGGGCATCACAGGAATGGTTTCCTGCGCTGCGCCACTTTCCCGCTCAAGAGGTAGTACTTCATCGAGTTCTACTTTCCTCCCACTTACTTCTTTCGAGAGAAACTCTTTTTCCAGAAAGCATTCGTTCTTGGCAACAAAGATCTTGCCTTCGGATCTTAAGTAGAAGGTATACCCTACAGTTTCCTTAGGGTATCCTATGAATACGCATTTTTCCGACTTGGGTTCGAGCCTTTCAGGTTGAAGTTTCTTGACATAAGCATCGCATCCCCAAACTTTTAGAAACGACAGCTTAGGTTTCTTTCCAAACCATAATTCATACGGTGTCGTCTCAACGGATTTAGACGGTGCCCTATTTAAAGTGAATGTAGCTGTCTCTAGAGCGTATCCCCAAAATGATAGCGGTAAATCGGTAAGAGACATCATAGACCGCACCATATCCAATAGGGTGCGATTACGACGTTCGGACACACCGTTTCGCTGAGGTGTTCCAGGCGGCGTGAGCTGTGAAATGATTCCACATTTCCTTAAGTGTGTACCAAATTCGTGACTTAAGTATTCTCCTCCACGATCTGATCGTAAGAATTTTATCTTTCGGTCACGTTGATTCTCTACCTCATTCTGAAATTCCTTGAACTTTTCAAAGGTCTCAGACTTGTGTTTCATTAAGTAGACATACCCATATCTACTCAAGTCATCAGTGAGAGTGAGAACATAAC
>NW_025263322.1:0-1596 GCF_018294505.1 Triticum aestivum
TTTGTCACATCCTAGTTAGCCATGCATTAGAGTGTTGCATCATGTTTACTCTTTCATCAGAAACTTGAAATGGGGATCTGTGAAACCCTCAGAATCATTTTGAAAATGACCCAAATAAAAATTTCTCCAAAAGGATCCAAGAAAATGCTCATGTTGCTCTCTGAAAATATTGGACAGAGATAAAAATCAAACCAATATTTTTAGTGGCTCATGGACATTTATTTTGGGCATTTGGAATTAATGCATAAATATTTGCATTGGAAATATATTAATTATATATATTAATATATGCCCAAATATTATGCCATTTATAAAAGAGCTCTGGAATAATATATATAGCTCCTGCAAAAATTGGCATAAGTTAAATAAATGATTTAATATATTTTTTAAATCAAAACAAATGTCAAAAATTAGAAAACAGAAAAATATATAACAGGAGGAGCTTACCTGGGCTCCTCCACTGTGCGGCCCAGCCAGCTGGCCGGCCCAGCCAGCAGCCGGCCCAGCCCACCACTGCAGCCCTCCGTCGTCTTCCTCCCCTCGCCCCGAAGCTGCTGCGTGCTCGCGCGCGCACGGCCGCGCGGCCACCTCCTGCTTGCCGACGAGCTCCTGGCCGCGTGGACGACTCCCGCAGGCCGTCCCGATCCCCCCTGCTCTCTCTCACTCTCTCCCGGCTCTTCCCTCCTCTTCCTCGCTCTCTCTCACACACGGCCGAGCACCACCGTCGCCGCCATTCGCCGTAGCAGCCATCTCCGGCCACCCCTCGCTCCCCCGACTAGCTCAGAAGCTCCGCCACGACCCCCTCTTCCTCCCCACCGCTCCACAGCTCCCCGGAAGCCCTGCATCGCCGCCACGTCGCCGTTCCCCTCTTCGGGCTCCGACCATCGTCGCCGTCGAATTCGTCGTCTCCGGCGCGTCCCCGAGCCCGCTTCGACGCCCACTGCAACCGCGGTGAGCTACGCCACCGTTTCCCCCTCTCCTCCCCCTCGTTTCCCCACCGTAGCCTCCTCCCCACCATGGCCGAACCTCCGCCGTCGCCGAGCTCGCCGTCGACGCACTCCGGTGACCATTTGGTCACCCCGGCGAGTCCAACGAGTTCGCAAGACCCCGTAGAGCATCCCTAGCGCCTCGCTTCGTTCGACTTCGAGCTCCAACCCTGTTCCCGTGCACGACCGAACCTCGGCGGCCGCAGCCGAGCTCGCCGCCGTCGACTCCGGCCACCCCGACCCCAACGGACTCCGCCAAGAGCTGCGGTTTGTCCTCAGCTCCACTCCGGTGGTCTCCGCGGCCCCTTTGGTGGCCGAAATGGCCAAAACCACTCCCGCCGCCGCGTCTGGCTCGCCGGCGGCTAAACGCCGGCGTCGCTGGTTTTGACTTTGACCCCGGGTGGGCCCTGGTTGACTCCCCTGAGTCAATGACAGGTGGGGCCCAGCCCTGCTAATTATACAGGATTAGTTTTAATCAAATCTTAATTAAAATAATCACCCTGACATGCGGGACCCACTGTCAGGTTTGACCCAGACCTGTCCCGTTGACCTGCTGACGTCACACTGACGTCAGGCTGACGCAGTAACTAATTTCTGGATTTAAATTAAA
>NW_025263323.1:0-1596 GCF_018294505.1 Triticum aestivum
TTGCACACTTGAGGATCGATCCAGAAGAACTTTAGGATCATCCATAAGAATTTAAGAACTTTTCTCAAGCGCGTGGCGCACTTAAGGTATGGGGCACGAAGGACTTATCAAAATTCTATCTCTTATGTTGAAAACTTTGTTCGTGTACACATTGCGCACTTGAGAGAACGATCCGGAAGAACTTTACCGTCATCCATAAAAATTTAAGAACTTTGTTCAAGCGTGTGGGGGACTTAAAGTGTAGGGCATGCTTGTGATAAAACTTTGTTCATACATGTTGCGCGCTAGAGAGATCGATACAGAAGAACTTTACCTTCATCCATAACAATTGAAGAACTTTGCTTAAGCGTGTGGCGCACTTAAGGTATAGGGCACGAAGGACTTTTCAAAATTCTATCTCTTATAATTAAAACTTTGTTGATGCACATGCTGCGCACTTGAGAGGATGACCCGAAAGAACTTTACCGTCATCCATAACAATTAAATAACTATGCTCAAGCATGTGATGCACTTAAGGTATAGTGGACGAAGGACTTATCAAA
This sequence comes from Triticum aestivum, assembly GCF_018294505.1. NCBI lineage: Eukaryota > Viridiplantae > Streptophyta > Magnoliopsida > Poales > Poaceae > Triticum > Triticum aestivum. Next base: position 543 of record NW_025263323.1, read on the forward strand.
ATTTTAGCTCTGATGATGAAAACTTTGTTCATACATGTTGCGAACTTGAGAGATCGACCCGGAAGAACTTTACTGTCATCCATAACAATTCAAGAACTTTGTTCAAGCGTGTGGCACACTTAAGGTATAGGGCACGAAAGATTTATCCTAATTCTATCACTTATAATGAAAACTTTGTTAGTCCATGTAGCGCACTTGAGAGATCGACCCGGAAGAACATTACCATCATCCATAATAATTTAAGAAATTTGCTAAAGTGTATGGCACACTTAAGCTTTGTTCATGCATGTGACACACTTGAGATATAGATATGAATTTTTTTGACCATGAGGTATCGAGTAGTTGAGGACGTAATTGTTTTTGGAGAACATTATTTCTGCGTGGAGAGCACCTTTTTATCAACGAATATGGAACAAAGACTTCCGCGATTATTGTCAAATAAAAAAAGATCAAATGCGAAGGGAACTTAGTACAACGGGCGCGAAGGACTTTATCCACAACTTTGTTCTCACTTGAGAGATCTATCCGGAAGTACTTTACCACCATCGATAACAAGTTACTAAGAATTCCGGTGCATTTGCGGCACTTAAATCATTTTTTAGAATAGGAGGATTGTCCCCCGCCTCTGCATATGGGCGATGCATGCAACCATTTTATTAGTTATTCACAAAGACCTTACAAAGTAGTACATCAGATAGTCTGAAGCCACCATTTTAGCAACAATTGTCGCTACTCATATCCACTTGATGAAGGGGTGCCGATAGTCTGAGCCTAATGCCAAACCGACATCGTACTCAAATCATATGCAGTCACACATTTGTATCTTATAATAAAGAATACTTTATATAACCTCATTGATCATTCGTACTGTTTACATAATATTCAATTTTTTTGTATTACATGTTATCCAAAACTTCAAAATATTTATACATCGTCCAAAATTTCAAACGGTCTTTTTAGAATGTATTATACACCATTAGATTCATCTTTATTACTTGAAATCACAACTGGTTCAGGTTCTTTACAAACCAGCGTGCGGTTGGATGGTTATTAG
>NW_025263324.1:0-1596 GCF_018294505.1 Triticum aestivum
CATATTGTCATGTCACATTCATGCATCATATTGTTGCATTGCATTGATTGTTTTCTTTCTTGTTTGCCGATGTTTGTTCCCCCTCGGTAGATGTATGCTACGATGATGAGATCGATGACACTGATGAAGAGCTATACTATCTTCAGAATTGCCAGGCAAGCAAAACCCCCTTGTTCATTCCGATACAATCCCACTCTCTCGCTCCTGCTCTCTTTTACTGCATTAGGACAACAACAATTCAACTGTTACATGCTGCGGTAGTTGAACCCCTTTCCTCTGCATGACCTGTCATTGCCACAGTAACTGGATGAAACCCACTAGCATGAGTAGGAGTTGTTTGAGCCCTGATGTGCCTACTCATTCATGCTTGTTTGTCATGCCTGCTACTGCTTAGAGTTGAGTCAGGTATGATTCATCGGTGATGAATTGGAATGTGGTGAACATGTCCTACTGTTGAGAGCTAAGTGTGTGAACACAATTTGGTAAAGGTAGCGATGAGAGGCCATGTAGGAGTACATTGTTGGTTATCTCATTGAAACTGTCCTCGGGAACTGAGTTTTGTGTTTGTGATCCATGAACAGTTACTAGCACGCATTGGAATTCTTAAGTGCCCCTCTCGACTTATTAATCAACCTGATCTCTGTCCAGGAGTTGCAACTAGTTTCTGGTGTTTGTAGGTAGTGCTAGTAGTCTACCAAGTGGCACCCGGTACAGGTGGGCTTGGGACAGACTAGGCACCGTGGCACGGTGTACCAAGTGTAGATCCATCCGTCAAGGTGGGCTTGGGAACACTGCACACATCGTTTGGGGCCGTGAGCGACACCCCGGCCGGATCTCCTTGCGGATGTAACCCGAATAGTTGATAAACCTAGACGATAGACTTGTGTGGTTAGTCAGGTCGTAGTCGACACCATCGCTGGGCTTCCGCTTGAAGGTTGTCGAGTACATGTCGTGTAAACGGGGATAAGTGGTGAGAGCATGTGTGAAGAAGTACACCCCTGTAGGGTTAACGTTATCTATTCGAATAGCCGTGTTCACGGTAAAGGACTTCTGGGTTGCCTGTACAGTTCATAGATAACTTGAAGTGGATACTCTAAAATGCGCAATATAAGCGTGAGTGCTATGGATGGCGTTCTTGTAGGTAGACGAGAGCGGATCCATAGTGGTGTATTGATATGGTGAATATGTGGACTCGTGTGCGCCACCTCAAAGGAGTTACTTGCAGTCATAGTTCAGGATAGCCACCGAGTCAAAGTTGGCTTGTTGCAGTTAAACCCCACCATTCCCCTTTGTTGATAATGATGCATAAGTAGTTAGTTCTGATGTAAGTCTTGCTGGGTAAATTTGTACTCACGTTTGCCTATTTTATGTTTTGGTAGAGAGACTTCAGTCTCACTAATAGTTCCGCGTGAACTTCGACGTTTAGCTTGTTACCTCAGCTACGATCTTGTGCCCTCGGCAGGATCTGGTAGATAGTCAGGCTTCTCAGCCTTTTTCATTTGTAGATGTCTGTACTCAGACATGTTAAGCTTCCGCGTGTGCTTTGACTTGTATGCTCTGAATGTTGGGTCATGAGACCCATGTTTGTAATATCTC
>NW_025263325.1:0-1596 GCF_018294505.1 Triticum aestivum
TGAAAATGTCGAAACTTGGCATGGTATCATCATTTCACCCACATAGCATGTGCAAAAGAGTAGAGAGGGTTACGACAAAAACTAGACGCACTTCGTGTACAAACTGGACAATCTCTTTCGAAGTATCAGTGTTTCTGACGAGAACTCATCTGTTACATGGGCACTTCATTTTTTTAAACTTATTACAAATCCAGACTTTTTGGCGTTCCGTACGCACCATTCAATGCGACGTCATCAATTTTCAACACTTTCTGACATCATTTGCTATTTTCAGTCATTTACCGATTTGTTTAGAGAGCTAAATGATCGTGAAATTGAAAATCACTACAAAATGAACTCTGAAAATGTCGAAACTTGGCATGGTATCATCATTTCACCCACATAGCATGTGCAAAAGAGTAGAGAGGGTTACGGCAAAAACTGGACGCACTTCGTGTACAAGCTGGACAATCTCTTTCGAAGTATCAGGGTTTCGGACGAGAACTCATCTGTTACATGGGCACTTCATTTTTTAAACTTATTACAACTCCAGACTTTTTTGCGTTCCGTACACACCATTCAAAGTGACGTCATCAATTTTCAAAACTTTCTCACATCATTTGCTATTTGTTGAGTCGTTTACCGATTTGTTTAGAGAGCTAAATGACCGTGAAATTGAAAATCTCTACAAAATGAACTCTGAAAATGTCGAAACTTGGCATGGTATCATCATTTCACCCACATAGCATGTGCAAAAGAGTAGAGAGGGTTACGGCAAAAACTGGACGCACTTCGTGTACAAGCTGGACAATCTCTTTCGAAGTATCAGGGTTTCGGACGAGAACTCATCTGTTACATGGGCACTTCATTTTCTAAACTTATTACAACTCCAGACTTTTTTGCGTTCCGTACACACCATTCAAAGCGACGTCATCAATTTTCAAAACTTTCTGACATCATTTGCTATTTTTTAGGCATTTACTGATTTGCTTAGAGAGCTAAATGACCGTGAAATTGAAAATTACTTCAAAATGAACTCTGAAAATGTCGAAACTTGGCATGGTATCATCATTTCACCCACATAGCGTGTGCAAAAGAGTATAGAGGGTTACGGCAAAAACTGGACGCACTTCGTGTACAAACTGGACAATCTCTTTCGGAGTATCAGGGTTTCGGACGAAAACTCATCTGTTACACTGGCACTTAAATTTTTAAACTTATTACAACTCAAGGCTTTTTTTGCGTTCCGTACGCACCATTCAATGCGACGTCATCAATTTTCAACACTTTCTGACATCATTTGCTATTTTTCAGTCATTTACCGATTTGTTTAGAGAGCTAAATGACCGTGAAATTGAAAATCACTACAAAATGAACTCTGAAAATGTCGAAACTTGGCATGGTATCATCATTTCACCCACATAGCATGTGCAAAAGAGTAGAGAGGGTTACGGCAAAAACTGGACGCACTTCGTGTACAAACTGGACAATCTCTTTCGAAGTATCAGGGTTTCGGACGAGAACTCATCTGTTACACTGGCACTTCATTTTTTTTAAACTTCTTACAACTCTAGACTTTTTTTGCGTTCCGTACGCACCATTCAAAGCGACGTCATC
>NW_025263326.1:0-682 GCF_018294505.1 Triticum aestivum
GTTGATGATCGACACATAAACGCATCCCAGGGTTCGTTAATCGTGGAAATTAACCCGGGACCCCAAAACAGTGAGTAATAGTCCACGAAACAGGCCAGAATCAGCAAGTTTTGATGACCGACACGTAAACGCACCTCGTGGTTCGTCAATCGTGGAAATCACTCCGGGACCCCAACACAGTGAGTAATAGTCCACGAAACGGGCCAGAATCAGCCAAAACTACGAATGTTGATGACCGACACGTAAACGCACCCCGGGGTTCGTTAGTCGTGGAAATCACTTGGGGACCCGAAAATGGTGAGTAATAGTCCAGGAAACGGACCAGAATTGGCAAATATTGTGAGTGTTCACGACTGACAAGTAAACGCACCCCGGGGTTTGACAACCATGGAAATCGCTTCGGGACCCCAAAACTGAGTAATAGTCCATGAAACGGGTCAACATGGACAAAAACTGCGAGTGTGGATGACCGACACGTAAGCGCACCTTGGGGTTCGACAACCTTGGAAATCGCTTTGGGACCCAAAAACGGTGAGTAATAGTCCACGAAACGGGCAAGAATCAGCCAAAACTGCGAGTGTTGGCACCCCGGGGTTCAAAAACCATGGAAATCGCTTCGGGACCCCAATATTGAGTAATAGTCCACGAAACGGGTCAGAATCGACAAAAACAGCAAGTGTTG
>NW_025263326.1:692-1596 GCF_018294505.1 Triticum aestivum
TGCGAGTGTGGATGACCGACACGTAAGCGCACCTTGGGGTTCGACAACCATGGAAATCGCTTTGGGACCCAAAAACGGTGAGTAATAGTCCACGAAACGGGCAAGAATCAGCCAAAACTGCGAGTGTTGGCACCCCGGGGTTCAAAAACCATGGAAATCGCTTCGGGACCCCAATATTGAGTAATAGTCCACGAAACGGGTCAGAATCGACAAAAACAGCAAGTGTTGATGACCGACACGTAATCGCACCACGTGGTTCGTCAATCGTGGAAATCACTCCGGGACCCCAAAACAGTGAGTAATAGTCCACAAAACGGGCCAGAATCACCCAAAACTACGAGTGTTGAGGACCGACACGTAAACACACCCCGGGGTTCGTTAGTCTTGGAAATCACTTTGGGACCCGAAAGCGGTGAGTAATAGTCCGGGAAATGGACCAGAATTGGCCAAAATGGTGAGTGTTGATGACTGGCAAGTAAAAGCACCCCGGGGTTCGACAACAATAGAAACCGCTTCGGGAACCCAAAACTAAGTAATAGCCCATGAAACGGGTCAGCATCGACAAAAACTGCGAGTGTGGATGACCGACACGTATGCGCACCTTGGGGTTCGACAATCATGGAAATCGCTTTGGGACCCCAAAACGGTGAGTAATAGTCCATGAAACATGTTAGAATCGACAAAAACCGCGAGTGTTGATGATCGACACGTAAACGCATCCCAGGGTTCGTTAATCGTGGAAATTAACCCGGGACCCCAAAACAGTGAGTAATAGTCCACGAAACAGGCCAGAATCAGCAAGTTTTGATGACCGACACGTAAACGCACCTCGTGGTTCGTCAATCGTGGAAATCACTCCGGGACCCCAAAACAGTGAGTAATAGTCCACGAAACGGGCCAGAAT
>NW_025263327.1:0-1596 GCF_018294505.1 Triticum aestivum
CGTCAGAGGCTGGCAGTCGACTTGGTTCTACTGTCAGGTCCAGTCGACGCCAGGGCAGTCGAGTGGACTCCCTCCGTTTACCATGGACCGAGTGAACAAGCCCTCCCCTCTGAAGCTGATTCCGGAGGAGAAAGCCGACGTGAAGATGTTGATGGAGCGCGTGGTGCAGTTGGTCCGGGAGGGGGTGACGGGCATGGATCTTCTGGAGGTCTTCCTCAGGCGTCGCATCCAACCCCTTCAATTCCGGAGCCACTGCATGTGGTTGTACTGTGGGCCCGAAGACGAGACTAGAGTCCATCCAGAAGAAGTCGACGATGCCACTTTGGAAAGATGGATGGTAGCCGTTACCGGAAACAGGGACAACCCGCGCGGAGCCAGAAGGATTCCTCCACTCGACCACAACAGCGACCCAAACAAGGTACACTTGCTCTGCTTTCCATTGTGTCCTTGTCGTATTCATTTCTGCTAACCCTGCCGACTGGTCGACTGATCTTTGTTTGGGCATCTGCTAGGCTTTCACCGAGCTGTACTCGATGCCCAATGGGGCACAAGCTTCGACTGAAGAAGGCGAGGCGAGCGGGGGCGAGGTGAGCGGGGGCGAGAGCCAGGAAGAGGAGGAATGGGACTCGGATGCTGCAGGGGATGATGACGACGATGATGATGATGAAGGTGACGAAGATGACATCGAGGACGAAGAAGAAGAGGAGGAGGAGGCCGTTCCACCGCGCTCAGAAAGGCGGTCGAAGCTTGTCCACGACCCTTCGACCGAACGTGGTAAGGGGGTTGCGACCGCCACTCAGTCGACCAAGCGCCCTCGGACCACCTCTCCGGCGCCGACTGAAAAGGCGCCGAAGCAGCTCAGGGCGGCCTCATCGAAGCCGACCAAGCTCCTGCCGAAGATGAAGGTGTCTATCCCCACCATATCAGGGTAATTGTGTTGCTCATATTTTCTTATTCTGTGCGAACTTTATTTCTGGTCGACCCTGAAGTTAGTCGACTGATCCTTTGGAGTTGCAGTGCTGCTACTTCTGAGACCTCGGCCCGGGCCGATGACCACGAGATGGAGGATGCGGCAACTTCGAACCCAGGTACTGTATTCTTAATACCATTCTTAGTCGACTGACTCGCGATCTCTGATCCTGATCCTTCTCCGCAGCTCCACCCAACACTGTTATCGATCTTCCTGATGATGATGAGGATGAAGAGCCGCTGAAGCACAGGAGGAGTCGGAAAGCGTCCGCCAGTAAGGTGCCTCAGGATGTGCCGGCGCCTGAAATTCTGACTGTGGAGGAAGAGAACACCACTCGACACACGGTGACCTTCGCGAATCCACTGACGAGTGCTCAGCAGCCTTCCCTCTTCATGACGCACCACGTCCCGGAGGACCAAGCTGGCGCAGCGAAGGAGGCGATACGCCAGGCGGGACTCATGATGGAGCAGCTGAAGACCATCCGGGACGCGAGCCAGGCAGCTTATGACGCCAGTTCTGCCCTCCAAAGCAATGTCCAGGTCAGTCGACCGCTGTTTGTTCTGTTGGATATGCTACCAAAAACTTTTCTTTTCCGGAATTTATATTAGTCACCCACTGGGTGTGTC
>NW_025263328.1:0-1596 GCF_018294505.1 Triticum aestivum
ACATGCTCCGGTGCATATAAATTAGTTGAAAAATCAAATATTTGTCCTTGGGTGCATGCATAGGTCCATGCAAGAAATGGGAATGAATGTCAAACACCCTGACACCGTCACTTGGCCGCAAACATTGAGATACCGGGTTTTTAAATTCTAGTAAATCCAAAACTCGTCTGAAATTCATGAAACTTGGCATGCTATCATGGAGCGGCGTCAACATGCCATGGTAAATTCTTTGTCCCATTTGGGTCAGGTTTGGGTATATGCTTCTCACAAACCAGAGTTTCTCACAACAAGCATGATGGTTTCGGTACGGAACGCCCCAACTCTGGGCGTGAAACGATATCCATTGCCTCTTATGCTTTGAATTTTTTTCTCGTGTCAACATAGAACAACAGGAGTGTTGTGTTATTTTTTGTGATTTCTGGGGATTCGTTTGGGCATTTTTATGCATTAAGTGAGTTTTCAACGCATTTATGTGCATAATTCAAATTTGAACTACATGCACATGCTCCGGTGCATATAAATTAGTTGAAAAATCAAATATTTGTCCTTGGGTGCATGCTTAGGTCCCATGCAAGAAATGGGAATGAATGTCAAAGACCCTGACACCGCCACTCGGCCGCAAACATTGAGATACCAGGTTTTTAAATTATAGTAAATCTAAAACTCGTCTGAAATTCATGAAACTTGGCATGCTGTCATGGAGCGGCATCAACATGCCATGGTAAACTCTTTGTCCCATTTGGGGCAGGTTTGCTTATATGCTTCTCACAAACCAGAGCTTCTCACAACAAGCATGATGGTTTCGGTAGGGAACGCCCCAACTTTGGGGGCGAAACGATATCCACTGCCTCATATTGCTTCCAAATTTTTTTCGTGTCAACATAGAACAACAGGAGTGTTGTGTAATTTTTTGTGATTTTTCGGGGTTCGTTACGACATTTTTATGCATTAAGTGAGTTTTCAATGCATTTATGTGCATAATTCAAATTTGAACTAAATGCACATGCTCCGGTGCATATAAATTGGTTGAAAAATCAAATCTTTGTCCTTGGGTGCATGTTAGGTCCCATGCAAGAAATGGGATTGAATGTCAAACACCCTGCCACCGTCACTCGGCCGCAAACATTGAGATACCTGGTTTTGAAATTCTAGTAAATCCAAAACTCGTCTGAAATTCATGAAACATGGCATGCTATCATGGAGCGGCATCAACATGTCGTGGTAAATTCTTTGTCCCATTTGGGCTGGTTTGGGCATATGCTTCTCACAAACCAGAGTTTCTCACAACACATGATGGTTTCGGTAGGGAACGCCCCAACTTTGGGGGCGAAACGATATCCATTGCCTCTTATTGCTTTCCAATTGTTTCTCGTGTCAACATAGAACAACAGGAGTGTTGTGTTATTTTTTGTGATTTTCTGGGTTTAGTTTGGACATTTTTATGCATTAAGTGAGTTTTCAATGCATTTGTGTGCATAATTCAAATTTGAACTGCATGCACATGCTCCAGTGCATATAAATTGGTTGAAAAATCAAATCTTTGTCCTTGGGTGCATGCTTAGGTCCCATGCAAGAAATGGGAATGAATGTCAAACA
>NW_025263329.1:0-1596 GCF_018294505.1 Triticum aestivum
TGATGATCGGCTATAATAAAGGTCTGCCAAATGAAGTTCCTAATGTTTTGCTTTTAGGTGTTATTTTCTATCATTTTTTCTTTTATCTGGTCAAACCACATTGTAAATAAATGGCTTGATTTTTGGGAGATGTTTTTGTCTATTTTTCTCTTTTTAACCAACAATGATTTCTTATATATATAATAGGTTAACGTATCAATGCGAATACAGTAGCAAGTTAAATCTTTTAATATTTGATATGGGGACTGATGTCTACTACACAACTTATTTTTGTAGACTCGTGTTGGGTCTCCAAGCGTAGAGTTTTGTAGGACAGTAGCAATTTTTCCTCAAGTGGATGACCTAAGATTTATCAATCCGTGGAAGGCGTAGGATGAAGATGGTCTCTCTAAAATAACGCTGCAACTAAATAACAAAGAGTCTCTTGTGGCCCCAACACACCCAATACAATGATAATTATATACGTGCACTAGTTCGGCGAAGAGATGGTGATACAAGTGTAATATGGATGGTAGATATTGGTTTTTATAATATGAAAATATAAGAACAGCAAGGTAGCAAGTAACAAAAGTGAGCAAAACGGTATTACAATGCTTGAAAACAAGGCATAGGATTCATACTTTCACTAGTGCAAAGTCTCTCAACAATAATAACATAATTAAATCATATGACAATCCCTCAACGTGCGACAAAGAGTCACTCCAAAGTTTCTATCGCGGAGAATATAAGATGAAATTTCTTGTACGGTACGAAACCACCTCAAAGTTATTCTTTCCTATCAACCCATTGAGCTATTCCTATAAGTGTCACAAACAACCCTAGAGTTCGTAGTAAAATAACACCATATAACACACATCAGTCAACCCTAATGTCACCTAGATACTCCAATGTCACCACAAGTATCAGTGGGTCAATTATACGATATGCATCAAACAACTTCAGATTCATAATAGTCAATCCAACACAAAGAATCTCAAAGAGTGCCCCAACATTCCTACCTGAGAAACAAGGATGAAAAGATGCATCAACCACTATGCATAGATTACCCAAATGTCACCTCAGGAATCCGCGAGTTGCGTGCCAAAACATACATCAAGTGAATCAATAGAACACCCCATTGTCACCACAGGTATCCCGCGCAAGACACACATAAAGTGTTCTCAAATCCATAAAGGTATTCAATCCGATAATAGTGAAACCTCAAAGGTAAAACTCAATTCATCACAAGAAGGTAAGGGGGAGAAACAACATATGATCCAACTATAGTAACAAAGCTCGTGGTACATCAAGATCGTGCCAAATCAAGAACACGATAGAGAGAGAGAGAGAGAGAGAGAGAGAGAGAGAGAGAGAGAGAGAGAGAGAGAGAGATCAAATACATAGCTACTGGTACATACTCTCAGCCCCGAGGGTGAACTACTCCCTCCTCATCATGGAGACCGCCGGGATGATGAAGATGGCCTCCGGTGATGGTTTCCCCCTCCGGCAGGGCGCCGGAAAGGGCTCTCGATTGGTTTTTCATCGCTATAGAGGCTTGCGACGGCGGAACTTCTCATCTAGGTTTCTTTCTGGAGGTTTCTATATTTATAGGAATTT
>NW_025263330.1:0-1596 GCF_018294505.1 Triticum aestivum
GTTTTACTAACCATCAACAATTGATGCTCCTTCTTGATTTCTACTCTCGCGGTGTCAAACATCGTGAATAGCTCAAGGATCATCATAACTATCCTTGATATGTTATAGTTCATCACGAAGCTCTACTAGCTTGGTGGCAGTGACTATGGAGAACTATCACTATCTCATCTGGGAGATTAACTCCCACTCGATTCAAGCGATTGTGGCACTCAGACAATCTGAGCACATGCTCAACGATTGAGCTTTTCTCCCTTAGTTTGCAGGCTTAAGAAACTTGTCAGAGGTCTCATACCTCTTGACGTGGGCACTAGTCTGAAATCCCAATTTCAGTCTTCGGAACATCTCACATGTTCTGCGACGTTTCAAAAATGTCTTGGGTGCCACAATTCTAAACCGCACTGAACTATCACGTAGTCATCAAAACGTGTATGTCAGATGTTTCGTAACATCTACAGACGACGCTGAGGTTCAGCACACCGAGCGGTGCATTAAGGACATAAGCCTTCTGTGCAGCAATGAGGACAATCCTCAGTTTACGGACCCAGTCCGCATAATTGCTACTACCAACTTTCAACTAAATTTTCTCTAGGAACATATCTTAACCAGTAGAACTAAAGCGCAAGCTATGACATAATTTGCAAATACTTTTTGACTATGTTCATGATAATGAAGTTCATCTGATTATGAACTCCCACTCAGATAGACATCCCTCTAGTCATCTAAGTGAAACATGATCCGAGTTCAACTAGGCCGTGTCCGATCATCACGTGAGACGGACTAGTCAAGATCGGTGAACATCTCCATGTTGATCGTATCTTCTATACGACTCATGCTCGACCTTTCGGTCCTCCGTGTTCCGAGGCCATGTCTGTACATGCTAGGCTCGTCAAGTCAACCTAAGTGTATTGCGTGTGTTTCGAGGCCATGTCTGTACATGCTAGGCTCGTCAACACCCGTTGTATTCGAACGTAAGAATCTATCACACCCGATCATCACGTGGTGCTTCGAAACGACGAACCTTCACAACGGTGCACAGTTAGGGTGAACACTTTCTTGAAATTATTATAAGGGATCATCCTACTTGCTACCATCGTTCTAAGCAAATAAGATGCAGAAACATGATAAACATCACATGCAATCAAATAGTGACATGATATGGCCAATATCATCATGCTCCTTTGATCTCCATCTTCGGGGCACCATGATCATCTTTGTCACCGGCATGACACCATGATCTCCATCATCATGATCTCCATCATTGTGTCTTCATGAAGTCGTCACGCCAACGATTACTTCTACTTCTATGGCCATCTCGTTTAGCAACAAAGTAAAGTAATTTACATGGCGTTATTCAATGACTCGCAGGTCATGCAAAATAATAAAGACAACTCCTATGGCTCTTGCCGGTTGTCATACTCATCGACATGCAAGTCGTGATTCCTATTACAAGAATATGATCAATCTCATACATCACATATATCATTCATCACATCTTCTGGCCATATCATATCACATAGCACTTGCTGCAAAAACAAGTTAGACGTCCTCTAATTGTTGTTGCAAGTTTTTACGTGGTTTGTAGGTTTCTAGCAAGAA
>NW_025263331.1:0-1596 GCF_018294505.1 Triticum aestivum
GACTCCTACATATATAAGTTGTTGTAGGATTTTCAAATGGCGGCAAAGACAACTTCGAAACAAGAAACGAACAAAGGCTTCTATCACTTGTTGGTAATGCAATTTAAACAATTTTTCAGTTTCGCAAAAATAAAAAATCTACCATGAAGGATCAAAACGGTTAAAAATGTATCAAACTATCAGATTTCTATAGGTAATTTGCTATCTGAGGTGCATATAGATGCATGGACAAACCTCGAAGCTTGAAATGGTGGAAACGATTTTGGAATATGTCAATGACGCTTAATTAATAAGTTTTCAGTTTTAAACAGAGTGAAAATCTATAGTGAAGGATCAAAAGGTAACAAAATTGGTGACGAAATTATATGATTACTAGTTATAAGTTCTTATACGAGGTCCATATGGTCGAACATACTACTTCCGAAGCTTCAAAGGAAGCAATGCTGGTGGAATGTCTCAATGATGCTATTTAAGTACGTTTTTTGTTTAGCCAATAAAAAATCATCGGCAACAGATCAAAAGTTTATGTAAAGGTGCTAAACATGAATAATTTATGTGGATAAGCTGTTCTATGACTACGACATGGCCGTCGAGACGACTCTCGAAGAATGAAATGATGGAAATGCAATTATAATGTGTCTAATGTCCTATTTAAATGATTTCTGAGTTTCAAAGGAGGAGAAAATTCAAAGTAATAAATCAAAAGGTTATGACAAACTGCTAAAAATTATGTGACTCCTACATATATAAGTTGTTGTACGATTTTCAAATGGCGGCAAAGACAACTTCGAAACAAGAAACGAACAAAGGCTTCTATCACTTGTTGATAATGCAATTTAAACAAGTTTTCAGTTTCGCAAAAATAAAAAATCTACCATGAAGGATCAAAACTGTTAAAAATGTATCAAACTATCAGATTTCTATAGGTAATTTGCTATCTGAGGTGCATATAAATGCATGGACAAACCTCGAAGCTTGAAATGGTTGAAACGATTTTGGAATATGTCAATGACGCTTAATTAATAAGTTTTCAGTCTTAAACAGAGTGAAAATCTATAGTGAAGGATCAAAAGGTAACAAAATTGGTGACGAAATTATATGATTACTAGTTATAAGTTGTTATACGAGATCCATATGGTCGAACATACTACTTCTGAAGCTTCAAAGGAAGCAATGCTGGTGGAATGTCTCAATGATGCTATTTAAGTATGTTTTTTGTTTAGCCAATAAAAAATCATCGGCAACAGATCAAAAGTTTATGTAAAGGTGCTAAACATGAATAATTTATGTGGATAAGCTGTTCTATGACTTCCACATGGCCGTCGAGACGACTCTCGAAAAATGAAATGATGGAAATGCAATTATAATGTGTCTAATATCCTATTTAAATGATTTCTGAGTTTCAAAGGAGGAGAAAATTCAAAGTAATAAATCAAAATGTTATAACAAACTGCTAAAAATTATGTGACTCCTACATATATAAGTTGTTGTAGGATTTTCAAATGGCGACAAAGACAACTTCGAAACAAGAAACGAACAAAGGCTTCTATCACTTGTTGATAATGCAATTTAAACAAGTTTTCAGTTTCGCAAAAA
>NW_025263332.1:0-1595 GCF_018294505.1 Triticum aestivum
TTCGCCTCTCGCCAGTTTATCCTTCTGGAGTGTTCAAGTCATCTCAGGAGATTCGTCAGTTTATCCTCTCGCCAGTTTATCCTTCTGGAGTGTTCTCCTTGCTCCTTCGCCTCTCGCCAGTTTATCCTTCTGGAGTGTTCAAGTCATCTCGGATCAAGTATTCTCCTTGCTCGTTCGCCTCTCGCTAGTTTATCCTTCTGGAGTGTTCAAGTCATCTCAGGAGATTCGTCTGTGTTCCAATTAATTCGAGGTTGTCACCTCATTCAAATATTTCAACTGTTCCGGTGCATCATCTATCTGTTCAATAATCCTTTTCAACGGTGTTATCTCTTCAGTGGGCCCTAACCCACAGGTCTTTTTCCAGGATCTTACCTGACTCTTCTAATTATTCCGGAGCCATTCCTAATTCTTTCAAAGTGTGACGTAAGAATGGATTCCATCAGTCAGATGCCTTTCCAAGATCGATTTCAAATCATTTTCATTGTTGCCTCAACCTCTCTATGTTCCATTCTCCCAGAGTATCTCAGTAATTTTGGTGGTGTTTCTCGTCGTCATTTGAAGATCGAAGAAGAGTTTTTTCCTCTAAATTTTGTCCGTTCTCTCGAAGACTCGTGGTTCTAGCTTCATATTATCCGCTCGAATTATTCCGTTTGTCAGATATTCTTTCTTACCCATCCGGAGTATTTCAGAAGTTGTTTTCCCGTTTCTTTTCATCGGAGGCCATCGTTCTAGAAGAATTCTTCGTCCTCATCATTTCAGCTACCGTTACCCAATTATATCGGTGCTTCGTTCAAGTGTTCGTTAATCAGCTCGAGTTCTTCCCGTTCTCTTGCATCTAATCCCCTCAAGAATATTGGTTTTTTCTAATTCTTCCCGGCGATTCTTTCTCTTTTGTTCATTCCTTTTCATTTCCAACGGTGGTTCTTTCAGATTCTATTTCCTTGATTATCATTCAATCCTTTTCTTCGGAGTTTGTTCGTGAGGAATAAATTCTAGTTCCAAGTGTTTTCATCTTTTCTTTTCCGGAGTTCAAATTTTCCTCGAATATTTCGTCGGAACCTCCATCTAAATCATCGCAATGCTCATCTTATTCTTTCATCCTACATTTTATCTCGTCGTCCTTTTGTTACCGGAGTTCTTCATGGTGGTTCTTCATGATTTAATTCATTCCTCAAGAGTTCATCAATATTTTGTCGGTGGAGTTCAAGTATCTTTTCTTCTCGCGTCTCGAAGTGTAATTAATTCTCCGTATTCTTTTGAAGTGGAGTTTTGCATTTCTTCATTCCTCTCAGCTATCCAATCATTTCCGTTTCTGGCTGGTTATCACCTCATAATTTCTGAGATGTTATCCATAAGTCCACAACAAGCTTATTCTTTCGTTGTTGATTTTCTCAACAACTCCATTCAACCTTTTCTTCTAAGGTTGCTTTCTATTTCATTCGTGGCACAAGTTGTCATTTTCTTCTCCGTTCTTTTCATTCAACTCTTTTAATTCTTTCCGGAGGTTTTGTGTCATGTCTTCATCAGGTATCATTCCATCCCCTCAAGTTCATGTTCTATTCTTTCCTTGTTCAGTCAGAGTGCTGCCTGAATCC
>NW_025263333.1:0-1595 GCF_018294505.1 Triticum aestivum
TCGAGGTCTGTGCGACATGCTTCACCTGGACGATGATCGGCGCTTCAACATTAAGCTCGAGGAGACCTTCAAAGTTGAAACGGTACACAACGACGATAAGTGTTATTTTCATAATTAAGCATGACTTCAACTATTTCAACGTGTAATTTTCATCTTTTACAATTCGAGTATAGCTTATCCCATGCCATGCAAGACGCTATGTCTTGAAGAGGATGGATTTTGAAGACCATGAAATTTCTGAAACAAAGAAAATTCACCTAAGGACTCATCACGATGTGGACTTTGAAGTAAATCTATATAATTCTGAGAGCGTAACCCATTTTGGTTGCAAAAATTGGGAAGCATTTTGCAAGATGTATGGTTTTGATGAGGGTATGCTTATCACCATGGATCTTGGTAATCTTGACATCAACCAAGACAATATGGACATTTGGGTCCTTGTTGATACGCCTCCAGTTCTACCGCTATGTGAGTTTCTCAAACATAGTTATTAGCTAATTTATATTGTTTATTTCAAAATAGTTGACAACTTATTCCCATTGACAGCTTATTTTTATTGTTCAAAGAATGTGCGGGAGATGGTAGACAAAACCCACTACACCGATGGCTCCGAATTAACAACTTACAAGGAGAAAAATCATTTGGTCGGATTTTGTACTGACATTGAGAATTACGATATCTACAATCAAACTCCTCAACATTATGGTAAATACGTGTCACTAGTGCATGTGTTCAACTACGGTAACTACCATGGAGATACCCTGGTAAGATTTTTACTATTACGACATCCGTGCATCTTTTGCATACTTCTAAAACTAGTACATCATTGCTAACTATGAAGTTATTAGTATGTTTTTCAACAGATAATCCCAGAGAATTGTGTGCCTCATATGATGTATCTGAAAGGTAGTGTTAATGTTTTGAACATACAGCCAGGTCATCCTACGAATCTCAATTGTCCATACGAGATTTCTAAAAGAAGTGGAGACATGAAAATCAAAGGATGGAAAAAATGTATGGACAGTCGTAAGGAGCTTCTTGGAAGCAAAAGGAAGCGAAGCGCAAGAATTGGAGACAGGATGATCTCCATTCTCCATAATGGAGAGTCAGGGTCTATATTGTTTTATGCTATTTTAGCTTAAATAGGGTATTTAGGTCCTGCCTAATACTGATGATCATGTGCTAAAAACAACTAAGTAGGGTTGATTCGAAGACTATCAAGATGATGATCGTATGACTTGTTATGAATAACGAGTAGAAGTTGTATGATGATGATTAGTAGGACTTGTTAGGATTAGTATTACTTCCGACAAACTCGATACTCGCGGTCTCGAGACTTGTAATGTTTTATCTTTGTTCGGTCTTTTGAATTTGGAGACTAATATGATGAATTGTATTCGGAGACTAATCTTCTATTGTATTCGATGAATCTGCTGTTGCTCTGTGCTACTGTCTATATTCTGTCAAATAATATATTTTGTAACATGTGCAAAAATCAGAAAAGTAAAAAAAAATAAAACCTAATATTCATACTAATGGCGCACTTGCGCCATTAGTATGCCAAGTATACTAATGGCGCATCCATTCGCAGTGCG
>NW_025263334.1:0-1595 GCF_018294505.1 Triticum aestivum
CTAAGTTACAAAAATCCTACCGAGTGAAGAGCGACCCTCTCACTCGGAGGCTTAGCTGCAGCCCAGTGCTCGCCTAAGTGGACTAAAGAATAAGTCAATTGCGGTACAGGCACCTTGCTTTGAACCTGCAAAAGACATTCCGAGCCGAAGGCAATCATATTCAAGCGCCAAATTCAAGTTTGAATCGATATCTAAAGGAACCGAAAGTGCTCGGGCGTCAAGCCTGTTAAGGTTTGTCGGTTACAATTCCACTCGGCATACCGAGGCAAATTTAAAGTGTCGAGCCAGAAGAAGTTTTTTACCCCTCCTGTGGAGGGCTGGAAGGTGCAACAAATTCATCAAGGTCAATTCCGTCGGCGATCCGAGTGGCAGCTGCAAGGAAAGTCTCCATAAAGGACCTGAAGTCGTGCTTCTTGGTATTGGCCACCCGAAGGGCCGCCAGCTTCTCCTCTCGTGCATCTTTGCAGTGGACTCGGGCCAGACACAGAGCGACATCTGCACCACACCGAGCCGAGGACTTCTTCCACTCCTGCACTCGACCAGGGAACGTGTTCAAGCGGGCCATCAGCGACTCAAGGTCATTCTGAAGTGTCTCCTCAGGCCAGAGCGTCGAGTCGGTGCGAGATGTGGCGGCCTTCAGCCTTGCGAGATAGTCCACGACAGCTGCGACACGAGACTCCAGTCGGAAAACATCCATGGCAACTTCGTCGTTCACCGGAGAATTGACGGGGTCAAGGTTTGGCTCCAGTCGGCTGGTTTCCTCTTCAAAGTTTTGACAAAATTCTGCAAGGGTGATCACTAAGTCAAGGGGATAGTCGAATGGAAGAAGCCACAGTTGGAAATATTTGCCAAACATGGAGGTTTACCTTCAAGCATAAGAAACAGCTTCTTGGCAAGGCCACTCAGGAAGGCCTCCAGTTCAGTTTTCTTCTCAGTCAATTTGCTGACTTGGTCGGTCAAGGCAGCTTTGTCAGTTCTCAGTCGACTGACTTCCTTGTTGGCAATCCCAAGAGCAGTTTTCAGATTGGTATTGTCTTGTTCGAGCTTGGTGACTGAAGCTAACTTCTCGTCAGCAAGCTTGATCTTCTCAGCTAGCTCAAGGTCTTTCTTCTGCTGGGCCTCCCTTACCTTACCTGCAAGTTACAGCGAGATCAGATGCCGAAACAAGCAAGGGGAAAAGCAGTCGTCAGGGTCTCACCAAACATACCTTCGGTCTCCTCCTTTGCCTTTGTCAGCTTCTCCTGAACCAGCTTCAACCTCAGCTCGACTTGAGTATGTTTTTGTTCCAGCTCTGAGTAGCGAGCCACAAGATCACAAGAGTTCTGCGAAGAACCAATCGACTAAATGTCAAAAATAATTCACTTCCGAGTGAAAAGGGAAAAACACACGTTTCTAAGACTACAGCCGAATACAAACATTCGACCGTAGTCTCGGGGACTACACCCAGTGGGTGCACTCAGCGTGCCCCCACTAAATCCTGTTGAAGACAAAGTCGACCAGTCGACCTCAAAAAAAAAAAAAGTGTGCGAGATACATTCTCTAAGACTGTGATCAACTGCAAGCAGTCGACCACAGTCTCGGGGACTACACCCAGT
>NW_025263335.1:0-1595 GCF_018294505.1 Triticum aestivum
AAACAACTCGATGAGTCCTTGAAAAAGGGTTTCATCCGTCCTAGTTCTTCTCCGTGGGCTTGCCCCGTCCTCTTCGTCAAGAAGAAGGATGGTACGGATCGGATGGTTGTAGATTACCGACCCGTCAACCTAGTCACAATCAAGAACAAGTATCCGCTTCCCAGGATCAACGACCTGTATGATCAGCTCGCTGGATCCTCAGTCTTCTCTAAAATGGATTTGAGGTTGGGCTACCATCAAATCAAAATCAAGAACGGGGACATTCCTAAAACGGCCTTTGTTACTCGTTATGGCCAATACGAGTATACAGTCATGTCCTTCGGGTTAACCAATGCTCCAGCCACCTTCTCTCGGTTAATGAACTCAATCTTCATGGAGTATTTGGATAAATTCGTCGTAGTATACCTCGATGATATACTCATCTACTCCAAGAATGAGGCAGAACATGCCGAGCATCTAAGGCTAGTGCTAACGAAACTTCGAGAGCATCGCCTTTATGCCAAATTCTCCAAGTGTGAATTCTGGTTGCCAGAAGTGACCTATCTAGGCCACGTGATCTCTGGTAAGGGTATTGCTGTCAATCCCGAGCGAGTTCAAGCCATCCTTGACTGGACTCCCCCTGAAACGGTCAAGCAAGTTCGGAGTTTCCTTGGCTTAGCGAGCTACTGCCGCCGCTTCGTCGAGAATTTCTCCAAGGTTGCTAAACCTCTAACCGAACTCCTCAAGAAAGATAAAAAGTTTGAGTGGACCCCACAGTGCGAGTTCAGCTTTCAGGAACTGAAAAGACGCCTGACATCTGCTCCCGTACTCGTACCACCAGATTTTTCTAAGGACTTTGTTATCTATTGCGACGCCTCGCGACAAGGACTAGGTTGCATACTCATGCAAGACCGTCATGTGATTGCTTACGCTTCCCGGCAGTTGCGTCCACATGAGGATAATTATCCCACACATGATCTAGAGCTTGCAGCCGTAGTCCATGCACTCAAAACATGGCGACATTACCTTCTCGGTAATCGTTGCGAGATTTTCACCGACCACCAGAGTCTGAAATACATCTTCACCCAACCGGATTTGAATCTCAGGCAAAGACGTTGGGTTGAGTTGATCTCAGACTACGACTTAGGAATTACTTACACCCCGGGCAAAGCCAATGTCATGGCTGATGCGCTAAGCCGTAAATCCTATTGTAACAACTTGATGTTACAACAAAGTCAACCACTTCTCCACGAGGAATTCTGTAAGCTTAACCTTCACATTGTTCCTCAAGGATTTCTATCCACCCTGGTGGCGAAACCTACCCTTACGGATCAGATCATTAAAGCTCAGAAGGTAGATCCGGGAATCTCCCGTATTAAGAGAAACATCAAGAAAGGAGTTGCGGATTGTTTCTCCGTTGATGACCAAGGTGTTGTGCTCTTTGGAGACCGCCTAGTGGTTCCTAAGGTACGCAACCTGAGGCGATTGATCCTTAAGGAAGCTCATGAATCTCCTCTCACCATTCATCCCGGTAGTACTAAAATGTATCAAGACCTACGCCAGAGGTTTTGGTGGACTAGGATGAAGAGAGAAATTGCTCAATACATTGCTAATTG
>NW_025263336.1:0-1595 GCF_018294505.1 Triticum aestivum
CGTGAATATTATTAAATACTCGGAGCGCGATAAAATCATGAGTTTTTTACACGACGTGGGCACATGTGCTATAGGACTGATGGTAATTTTTCATAGTTTTTGGTGATGGAGAAGTATCTGAACACTTCCCTCTCCGCGGATTTCTCTCCGCGTGTCTACGACTGTGGCCTGCGGCCTCCGGGGGCTAGCACATGCTGCCAAATCTTTCTTAGGCGGCCTCTCACAAGTCTGGAAGTGTTGTGGCGGTTGCAAGTGCCCGGCCCTCGTCTTCGGTGTGTGCCCCCCCCTCACGGACGGCGCCGCCGCCGGCACCTGGAGGGGGGAAACGGACGCGTCGGGTCTACACGGAGGGGGTCTTGCTGTGGCTTTGGCCCGGATGTTGCTCCAAAGTGTTCCTATGGGCTGACCTAACACAACCGGGTGGAGAGTTCCACTGGTGAAAGCCCGTCCGTGCAAAGTCAAAGGGCTAGATCCCATGGTCAAACGCTACAGGGTTAGGCGGGACGGGGGCCCTGGGGGGTAGCAATGCGACCGGAGCATCGCACCGGGCCCTCATACATGCCGTACGGTGTGGTGGCATGTCCAAAGAGGCGGCACGCGTCTCCGGGGTGTGGCTCCCTCACGGACGGCGATGACACAGTAGTAGAGATTCTGCGGTAACGATGCGACGTGAATATTATTAAATACTCGGAGCGCGATAAAATCATGAGTTTTTTACACGACGTGGGCACATGTGCTATAGGACTGATGGTAATTTTTCATAGTTTTTGGTGATGGAGAAGTATCTGAACACTTCCCTCTTCGCGGATTGCTCTCCGCGTGTCTACGACTGTGGCCTGCGGCCTCCGGGGGCTAGCACATGCCGCCAAATCTTTCTTAGGCGGCCTCTCACAAGTCTGGAAATGTTGTGGCGGTTGCAAACGCCCTGCCCGCGTCTCCGGGGTGTGCCCCCATCACAGACGGCGCCGCCGCCGGTACCTGGAGGGGGGAAACGGACGCGTCGGGTCTACACGGATGGGGTCTTGCTGTGGCTTTGGCCCGGATGTTGCTCCGAAGTGATCCTATGGGCTGACCTAACACAACCGGGTGGAGAGTTCCACTGGTCAAAGCCCGTCCGTGCAAAGTCAAAGGGCTAGATCCCATGGTCAAACGCTAAAGGGTTAGGCGGGACGCGGCCCTCGGGGGGTAGCAATGCCACCGGAGCATCGCACCCGGCCCTCATACATGCCGTACAGTGTGGTGGCATGTCCGAAGAGGTGGCACCCGTCTCCGGGGTGTGGCCCCCCTCACGGACGGCGATGACACAGTAGTAGACATTCTGCCGTAACAATGCGGCATGAATATTATTAAATACTCGGAGCGCGATAAAGTCATGAGTTTTTTACACGATGTGGGCACATGTGCTTTAGGACTGATGGTAATTTTTCATAATTTTTGGTGATGGAGAAGTATATGATCACTTCCCTCTCCACGGATTGCTCTTCGCGTGTCTGCGACTGTGGCCGGCGGCCTCTGAGGCTAGCACATGCCGCCAAATCTTGCGTAGCCGGCATCTCACAAGTCGGGAAGTTTGTGGCGGTTGCAAACGCCCGGCC
>NW_025263337.1:0-1595 GCF_018294505.1 Triticum aestivum
GTGTGCAACTGTTTTGCACCCGTTGTATTTGAACGTAGAGCCTATAACACCCGATCATCACGTGGTGTCTCAGCACAAAGAACTTTCGCAACGGTGCATACTCAGGGAGAACACTTCTTGATAATTAGTGAGAGATCATCTTATAATGCTACCGTCAATCAAAGCAAGATAAGAAGCATAAAAAATAAACATCACATGCAATCAATATAAGTGATATGATATGGCCATCATCATCTTGTGCTTGTGATCTCCATCTTCGAAGCACCATCGTGATCACCATCATCACCGGCGCGACACCTTGATCTCCATCGTAGCATCGTTGTCGTCTCGCCAATCTTATGCTTCCACGACTATCGCTACCGCTTAGTGATAAAGTAAAGCATTACAGCATGATTGCATTGCATACAATAAAGCGACAACCATATGGCTCCTACCAGTTGCCGATAACTCGGTTACAAAACATGATCATCTCATACAATAAAATTTAGCATCATGTCTTGACCATATCACATCACAACATGCCCTGCAAAAACAAGTTAGACGTCCTCTACTTTGTTGTTGCAAGTTTTTACGTGGCTGCTACGGGCTTAAGCAAGAACCAATCTTACCTAGGCATCAAAACCACAACGATAATTTGTCAAGTTGGTGCTGTTTTAACCTTCGCAAGGACCGGGCGTAGCCACACTCAGTTCAACTAAAGTTGGAGAAACTGTCACCCGCAACCACCTATGTGCCAAGCACGTCGGGAGAACCGGTCTCGCGTAAGCGTACGCGTAATGTCGGTCCGGGCCGCTTCGTCCAACAATACCGCCGAACCAAAGTATGACATGCTGGTAAGTAGTATGACTTATATCGCCCACAACTCACTTGTGTTCTACTCGTGCCAATAACATCAACATATAAAACCTAGGCTCGGATGCCACTGATGGGGAACGTAGTAATTTCAAAAATTTCTTACGCACACGCAAGATCATGGTGATGCATAGCAACGAGAGGGGAGAGTGTGATCTACGTACCCTTGTAGATCAACAACGGAAGCGTTTGGTTGATGTAGTCGTACGTCTCCACGGCCCGACCGATCAAGCACCGAAACTACGGCACCTCCGAGTTCTAGCACACGTTTAGCCCAATGACGATCCCCGGACTCCGATCCAGCAAAGTGTCGGGAAGAGTTCCATCAGCACGACAGCGTGGTGACGATCTTGATGTACTATCATCGCAGGGCTTCGCCTAAGCACCGCTACAATATTATCGAGGACTATGGTGGAAGGGGGCACCGCACACGGGTAAGAATATGATCACGTGGATCAACTTGTGTGTCAAGGGGTGCCCTCTACCCCCGTATATAAAGGATCAAGGGGAGGAGGCCGTCCGGCCCTCTATGGCGCGCCAAGGAGGAGTCCTCCTCCTAGTAGGAGTAGGACTCCTACTAGGAGGGGGAAAGAAGTGGGGAGGGAGAGGAAAAGGGGGCGCCGCCCCCCTCTCCTAGTCCAATTCGGACCAGGGGGAAGAGGCGCGCGGCCCACCTTTGGGTGCCCCTCTCTCTCTCTCCACTAAGTCCCATATGGCCCATTACCTCTCCCGGGGGGGGGGGG
>NW_025263338.1:0-1595 GCF_018294505.1 Triticum aestivum
GCCCGTCGCCTGCGCGTTGCCAGGGGCCGGTGTCGCCCAGCTGCGTGATTCGCCAGGGGCCGCCGAGCCCGACTGAGCTCCTCCGCGTTGCCAAGTACCTGCTCTCACCTTCGCCAAGTACCTTCTCTCGCCGTCGTCGCCAATTACCTCCGCCGCCGCCGCAGCCCAGACCTGCACCGCCGCTGTCCCCTCCCGCTGCCTGTGGGCTTCGCCGGAATCTCCTGCCGCGCGCGTCCCTCCTGGAACCCCCGCGCATCCTCCTCAAGCTCACGTGCGTCCTCCATCGTGCTCCCGCGCATCCTGCTGGAGCTCCCACGCGTGCGCCGCCACGATCCCCTACCAGCGTCGCCGGAGCCTGCCTCCATGATCCGGTGGACCAGGAGCTCGCACGTGTGATCCTCGATCTCCCGCGCGTCTTCCTTAATCACATGCGCAAGCCCGTGCTGCTCCTTCTCTCGCGCGCGCCCGTGCGGCTGCTTGTCCCCTGCCGCCGGTGGAGCTCCTACCCGTACTGCTGCTGCTCGTCTATGCGTACTGCTGCTGCTCGTCTGCCCATGCTGCCGCCAGAGCTACATTCATCAGGAAGAAGGTACTATAAGGATTTGCTCCATGAGTTAACTAAAAAAGTCAGTAGATATTCAGTCAGTCAATGTTAACTGAAGAACTTTGTCTTCTTTTCTCCGTGAGTTTCCCAGCCATCAATATTTCTGCTCTCTATAGTATGGTGAACACCTCCCCTTTTCCTAGCATTTAAAAAGAAAATGATCACCTAGTCTAGTCTGTGATGTGAAAATTGGAGGGGCATCAACCTACACCTGTCTGACGATGCATGTTTTGGGGTTCACAGATCATACAAGTTCAGAGATAAAAACAAATCCTACTCAGATCAATATCACCTGCCTAATATTCAGTCAACCTACACCTGTGATGCATGTTTTGTGATGATGCTCACCTAAATAAAGGAAGAGGAAAACGTGGGACTGCATATAATATACGGCGCCACAACAACGATTTCAATCCGCCTTCCGTCCGTCCGGTCGAGGTCTCGGAGCTGGCGGCAAATTCAACACAAGTTTTTTTCTGTGAACCTTGCACAAGGAAAGAACCAGTCAATCTCCACTACTTGTACTCAGCTGATAAGTAAATAACCAACTTTTATTACAATTGGAAATAGATCAGATCGGAGTGTGGTACTACTTCACTACTGAAACTGTAGGTGTATCTATCTTCAGAAATGTGGGGTTTCTTTCAGTGAAAAAAGAGGCTCCATCCATCCAGTGGATTTTTTAGCTATATTGAGATTTTTTAGCAATATTCACCTCCATTGCAGAGAGATTTTTGATCTATCGAAATGCAGGAAAAAAAAAGCATCAGGCAGTGAGCAAGAGATAAAGCTCATTAACTTACAAACATAGTGGACACAAAATTATCTCGGACTACTGTATCACAAGCTGTATGCCAGGCTCAGTCAAAATTCAGATCCTCCAGAGGCACGACCAAGAATTGTTTACATATTAGGAACATTTCAAAACCATGAACAGTTTTAAAACGAGTGAACATTTTAGCTGAATGCTACCTATATTTTGTTAATGTCA
>NW_025263339.1:0-1595 GCF_018294505.1 Triticum aestivum
ATATATATATACATAAACACTATTCTGATCACGGGATCAGAATAATATTCTGATCACAACCTGACCTGCCTGAGTAACGCGCCTGAACTTCTCACTGTACGAACCCGACCTTCGGGCTATCTTCGCAACCGTGCCTTCTACCGCGAGTTTTTCTGGTTAGTCGTGTTCCATGTGATGTAAGTGTAATCTTCAAATGATTTTTAGCAAACTAAATACTCGTTTTAGATAGGAATCTCGCTCATAGGCAGATTTTGCACTCGGGTCGTGAAGAACTCGCGTTTTTTGCGATTTTATTGCCTGAGTTGTTCGACCTGAACTTTCCCTTGTGCTAGGTTGAACTTCCCGCAACATTGCCCAAACAGGGCTTACTATATACCGTTGGAAAGCTATGGACATGAGTATCATGACCCAAGTTAAATTTTTTGCAAAATGTAAGTGGTTTAACAGCAGTTTTGAAAACTGTTTTTTCTTCACACAAAAAACATGAATCGTAATTTCGGTCGCATTTTTAAAATGTTTACCGGAATGAGGCATATAATATGGCTTTGGAAAGCTGCTGCAAAACCGCTCCTTCCACATGTTGAAGCTTTTTTCTAATTCCCTATGGTTAAAGGGTAATTTGAAAAAACGTAAAATTTCGTAAACCGAACAGCTGAGTTCGTTTTTTCGATGTAATTTCTAAATGGTTAATCCAATGGAGGCATATGATATGGCGTTGAAAATCTTATGAAAATGCGCTACTTTTTCATCCTGAAAGTTTTTTCTAATTTTGAATGGTTTAAGAGTAATTTAGAAAATGGTCCAAGTCCTACCGAGTTCGTATTTTCGAGCTTATTTTTTAACTGTGCGTCCGAATGCTGCAAATGATATGGCGTTGGAAAGCTTGAACAAATGCGAAACTTTTTGGTATGTATTGTTTCTCCTCATTCTTTATGGTTTTAAGTCAGTTTTGAAAATGGAGAAAAAAGTATTTGCGCCGTAATTTCTACAAACTTTATAAGAATTGGGCAAATAATATACCATTGAAGAGCTACGGAAAATGTGAAACTTTTCATGTTGATGGTTTTCTCTGATTCCTAGCCGTTTTCAAGTAATTACGAAAACGGCGGGATCATTCGTTCTGCTTCTACCGCGAAACAGATTCTTCGAAAATGCACCGTGTGAAGAACCTGAACTTCTCGGTGCGTGTACCTGAACTTCACTCTGTTTTTCACGTGATTTTTTTGCTCGTTGATCTTCATCCACTGCCCGTAGCTCTCCATCCCACTTACGGGAATTGAGCGGGTGATATACCGATGGAAAGCTGCTGTAAACACGCAACTTTCCCGTGTTGATCATTTTTTCATACTCGCGGCGATTTGAAAGTTTTTCATCTGAAATTCATTTAGCGTAGTAGTTGAACTTCCTGCTGTTTTCATGTTGAACTTCTGGGACGTATGTTTCTTTGTAATTTTCTCATCCATTCGTAAGTGTTACACAAATAATATTCTTTTGTACAAACGTCTCTCACAATAATTTTTTTAACTTTCTCCGACCAAGGACTTGAACTTGTAACAACAAAACTTTTAGCATTTGCTTTTTTGTTCTTTTTTTAA
>NW_025263340.1:0-1595 GCF_018294505.1 Triticum aestivum
GGTATGCTATGCGGGATGCGATATGTGATGCATATGCAAGATTTGACAAGGAATGCTTGAACCTGGCCTCAACTTGGAAATCCAAGAGTGCCACTGGAAAGGTGAGGTGATTTCGGTTGAAATCAATATAAAGATCACCGGAATCGGATGCACGGTTTGGAAATGGCAAGCAAAACAAATATGGCACCGGTCTGCGATAATCAGCAAGTAGCCATATAAAAGCATCAAGATAATTATGCAACAGCACTCAAACATGACAACAAAATACATGGCAGGGATCCACTCACGATTCTTAACAAAAGATGAACACTGAGCTACGGCCAATTCATCCATTAACAGGTTCAAACAAGCATGGCAAAAGTGCAAATGATAACAGGTTTCAGACTTAGTGAAATTAACACAAGTCTGGAATTTAACATCAGGTAGCACACTTTAGAGCATGAAAACTACATGCTATAGGAACTTAACATGGAAAATCAAGGCATGGCATGAAGCTACTCAAAGCACTTAACAAAAGTCCCTTAGTGACCTTGAGCCAAAAGGGATCAGAAAATACAATTGCAAGCATGTGAACATGGCAAAAACATAATCAGATTACAGACTTAGTGAAAAACTGGAGCATGCAAATCAGTTAGCGAGTAGGCATGTTCACGAGCTCGATGCACTCACTACAGAGCATGGCATGACAAACTAAGCATACACCCATCAAGAATACATATCATAGAAGCTAGACATGGCAAGAACAACAACATAGCATGCACGGATCAATAGCAACATCCTCGGCAAAATCGCTAACAAGTCAACAATCTGCTAGGATTCACGAAATAGCAAAAGTAGAGCTCGATTGGCTCAAGCTAGGGTCCTCAATAAATGAAAAAAAGACATGTATGGATAGAGCACCACAAAGTTAAGAAATCATCCTTACTGATTATCCTCAAAAGAGGCACAGATCACTAGGAAACAACATGAACATATGGCATAATGACAAAATCAGGACAAGGACTTAGAGAAATTTTAAGTCCCTGAAATCAGCATTACCGAATACGCTACTTTGCAAGCTTGTGCTAGTCACCACACATATCACAAAAATACATGGTAAGCACCTCTTTAAAGATGACATGGCATATAACAAAACTCATGTAGAGCTCAGGAGCATATCATGCACACATTAAACATGACAAAAATGACAAATATCTAATTGATGAAACCGATCTGCCAAGTTTATCACATAGCCCTCTTCCAACAGCATTTCGGGCATCAAGATGAGCTCACGTGAAAATGATGCAATGAGATGAAATGATGTACTCTTTGAGGCGAACAATTTCATATGCTACACTCTCAAATCGGAGCTACGAATGCAGAGATACGACATGCCAAAGTTTGCAAAATAATTAGGGTTTCAGGGGTCAAAAGGTCAACCGAGATCTAGATCCAGATCCAGCCAGTGCGGATCCCGAGGTTCGCTAGAGTTACTGTAGCAGGAGGTCACCGGAGTTCGTCGCGGGCTCGCCGGAGGAAGAGGACACCGAGACGGCGGAGCTCGTCGGAGCGGTGACGGCGGTGGCCGGGCGGCGCGGCGAGGACTGAAGGGGACG
>NW_025263341.1:0-1595 GCF_018294505.1 Triticum aestivum
CGCGGCAGTTCTGCACAGTTTTTACGATCTAAACAAGGCATTGGAGATGAAAGCTAACGAGGGTTTGCGTCGGGCAGTGATGAACACCGACGAACACAGCGGAGCTTCAATGTAGATCTAAGAAAAGGGGAGGAAAGGAACTCATGGATAAGGACGAGCTGCGGAGGTTCGCCATCGATCTCTGGTTAAAGTCAGGTCAATGTAGCGGCCTGAGTTGAGGAAGACGAGCGGGTCGATGGCGACGACGGCGGAGCTCGAATGGCAGAGAGGAGAGGAGGAAGACGACTGCAAGGATAAAAAGGAAAAGACCTAAGTCACGTCTATTTATAGGGAGAGGATAACTGAGACGGCACGGGAAACGAGGAGATAAGAATTACTATCCAGCGGCCCCGACGCCTCGATTCTCGGGATAGTCAGTAAAGACAAAGATCCGTTGAAGATATGGCGGAATAAAAATAAGTTTTATTGAATATGACGTCACGGTGATTTAACCCGGATCCAGATGATGATGTCACGGCGGGTTAAAATTCTTTGTGCAAGACAAAGGACTACATGACAGTTCATAAGGTATTTTAAGATTGAAATGAACAGGTTCAAATCAATCTGGGGCCTAATGTTGGGGATATAATATTTGTGTAAGCCGCCCAGGAGGGGCCGGGTTACGCAAAGAAGACTCGCCAGAGAGAAGCCCAAGACCAAAGTATGAAGATGGCGGTTCGTAGAAAGCTTAAGGCCCACAGGCGACTTAAGGCCCGTTGTAGTAAACCGTTGTAATAATATTACTTGTATCATAAGGTAGACTTAACTAGTCACCAAGCCGGACATTGTTTATAAACCGACCGGGACTCTGTAAGCCGCAGGGCGTCCACCGTGTATATAAGGGGACGACCCACTGGCGGCTTAAGGGAGAGAGACAACTCATCGAGAGCCAGGCATAGCGTATCTCGCTCCCTGGTCATCGAAACATCAATACGAACCCAACTAGACGTAGGCCTTACCTTCACCGTAAGGGGCCGAACTAGTATAAAACCCCTCGTGTCCTTTGTCCCGATTAACCCCTTCAAGCTTCCTAGTTGCGATGGCTCCACAACTAAGTCCTTTCATGAGGACATCTGACGTGACAATTCCACGACAGTTATGGACCGGAGATATGTCTCGGTCATGTCTACATAGTTCTCGAACCCGTAGGATCTGCACGGTTAACGTTCGATGATGATTTGTATTATGAGTTATGTGTTTTGATGACCTAAGATTGTTTAGAGTCCCGGATGATATAACGGACATGACGAGGAGTCTCGAAATGGTCGAGAGGTAAAGATTGATATATTGAAAGGTAGTATTCAGACACCGGAAGGGTTCCGGAGTCTATCGGGTACATACCAGAGTACAAGAGGGGTTACTGGAACCCCTCGTGGAAAGATATGGGCCATGTGGGCCATAGGAGGGAGGCTAACCAGCCGACAAGGGCCTGGTGCGCCCCCCACAAGGAAGAAGGCTGAATTGGTTTAGGGAAGGGGGCGCCACCCCCCTTTCCTTCTCCTACTCCCTCTCCTTCCCCCTTTCCACCTCCATGAGAAGGAAAAGTGGGGGGGGGG
>NW_025263342.1:0-1595 GCF_018294505.1 Triticum aestivum
CGGACCTCCATTGCAACAGAGCCAAGGCCCCAATGCTGTCCAGCCTATGGCTTTTAACGCCGGCCTGGCAAATTCGGCGACCGGAGTCCAGACAGGAACTATCCGTCCTAGGAAACCGAAGGGTGGAAAAGGTAACCGGCCTAAGAACCGTGCCGGAAACGCCCCGATTATCGCTGCTCCTCCCACTCTTCCTTATCATGTTGTGCAAGGCTCTACGGCCTTGGTCCCGGGGACTATTGTGAATGCTGCTCCTTCTATGGCACCGTCTCAACAGCAACAGGACGGGGCTCAGGTTGCACCTACTCCCGGGGCGAACATGGTACTGACCAAGTTATGGTGTACTAAGTGTCAGTCGGCTGGACATGTGGCTGCAGATTGTGTAACTCAGCAGTATTGCTTCATCTGCAACAAAGCGAACCACCCGATGACTACTAGGCGGTGCCCAGCTCTCAAGATGCCGAAGCCGGCGGCGATGCTTTGTGGCTACGGGACTGAGAGCATGGCCTTCTTTCAGATGCCTGACAACGTTTGCAGGGCAGACCTCGCACCTCAATCCTCACCAACGGCCATCGTTACGATATCGGGAGGCTCTATCTCTTCAAGCATAGTGGAGGCCGAGGTTGCTAAGATCGCTCAATATCAGCAACAATGGACGTGGGAGGCTATTCCGCATGGCCAGAATGCCTTTATCATGTCTTTTCCCAGTGACGAGGTGCTTCTGAGAGTTTCTGGTTTCACGGTCTTCATCAAATCGCGCAATATCACTCTGGAGTTCAAGGCTTGTCATTCCGAGGAAATACCGAATCGTTTTGAGCTTCTTCCAGTTTGGGTGCATGTACATGGAGTTCCTCATGCACTCCGGCATTTCTTGGGTCTCTGGGCAGTTGGCTCTGTCATTGGTGCCACCCTTGACGTCGACCTTCTATGCTTGCGCCGTCGAGGTATCGTGAGGATTCAGGTTGGAGTGCTAAATCTTGATGCTTTTAAGATGAGCCCTGTTAACTCCCTCACGTCGGATGTGGTTGTTCAGAAGAAGGGCTATGAATTCCGGTACACCCTGGAAGATTAGAATTTCTGTGTGGATGCTGACTTTGTGCCTCGTGTGTGGGAACATGGAGATGATATGGATGGGGACAAGGAGTTCGATCGAGAGGACAATTCTGGGGCTGCTGATAAGAGCAAGAGGCCGAAAGCGTCTTCGGCGTCCGCCAATGCGGCGACATCCTCTTCCTCGGGAGGTGTGGTTCCGATGCAAACCACCGCTTCCGTGCCCGCTTATGCCAGCACTCCTCCATGCTTGACATCGCGACGTTCGTTGGGGGAGCCTCCGGCGGCTTCGGAGCTTGAGCCGTCCCGCATCCCTTCCCCGCCTGCTGGCTTCGCGCCGCCACCACCCTCTCAACCGGAGGCTATGCCCATGGCAGCTATTCGGACACGGGAGGTTGGGCCAGCGACGCCCTTGGCGCTGGGATCACCGGCGGACGATGCTATCGAGCACCTCACGACACCGACATCAGCTTCTTCCCGCTCTTCAGGTCGTCGGGGTGTCATCTTTTCTCCGGCGGTGCGTGCAGGTCATGAGTCGGTGTTGGCGA
>NW_025263343.1:0-1595 GCF_018294505.1 Triticum aestivum
AGAGCCCACCAAAGTTGATGAGGCATTTCTGGAGCCTGAGTGGATTCAAGCGATGCAAGATGAATTACATCAATTCGAGCTCAACAATGTCTGGGAGCTTGTCAAGTGACCAGACCAACGCAAGCACAATATCATCGATACCAAATGGATCTACCGCAGCAAGCAAGATGAAAATGGCCTTGTGGTGAGGAATAAGGCTCGTCTGGTAGCTCAAGGCTACACACAGTACATTCCTCAATGGTAAGCTTGAGGAAGAAGTATATGTTGCTCAACCACCAGGTTTTAAAGATCCTAAGCATCCTAACAAAGTCTTCAGATTCAATAAGGCTCTCTATGGCCTCAAGCAGGCCCCTCGGGCTTGGCATGATACTTTGAAGGAATTCCTGATGAAGAAAGACTTCAAACCCGGTTCACTTGACCCAACTCTTTTCACCAAAACATATGATGATGAATTATTTGTGTGCCAAATATATGTTGATGATATTATCTTTGGCTATACTAACCAACGTTACAGTGACGAATTTGCCTATATGATGAGTGAAGAATATCAAATGTCTATGATGGGGGAATTGGAATTCTTCTTAGGTCTTCAAATTCATCAACAACGCAACAACATCTTCATATCTCAAGAGAAATACCTCAAAGATGTGCTGAGGAAATTCGGCATGCAAGAGTGCAAAGGCGTGAAAATCCCTATGCCCACAAATGGCCATCTATGCACCGATGAAAATGGTAAAGACTTTGATCAAAAGGTATACCGCTCCATGATTGGCTATTTATTGTATCTATGTGCATCTAGGCCATATATTATTCTTAGTGTTTGCATATGTGCATGTTTTCAAGCTACACCGAAGGAATCACACCATAAGGCTGTGAAACATATTCTTCGATATCTAGCTCACACTCCAACACTTGGATTATGGTATCCCAAAAGCTCGGATTTTGATCTCATTAGATATTCTGACTCTGACTATGCCGGTGATCGAGTGGATCGCAAGTCAACATCAGGCCCATGCCATTTCCTAAGATGATCCTTGATATATTGGTCCTCGAAGAAGCATAACTGCGTATCACTCTCTACCGCTGAAGTTGAGTACATTGCTATTGGTTCTTGCTGTGCTCAATTGCTTTGGATGAAGCAAACCCTCAAGGACTATGGCATCAATATGAAGAATGTGCCACTCTACTGCGACAACGAGAGTGCCATCAAGATTGCTCATAACCCAGTTCCGCACTCGAAGACAAAGCACATCCAGATTCGTCATCATTTTCTTCGAGATCATGTGTTGAAGGGTGACATCTCCATCGACCACGTGAAGACTGAAGAGCAGCTGGCCGATATCTTCACAAAGCCCTTGGATGAGAAGAGATTTAGCAAGTTGCGGTGTGAGCTAAATATCTTAGAATCTTCGAATGTTCTTTGAAAGGATAGACATCCTAACACTTATGCAAAATTGATGACTTAGATGTGCAACACACAAAGTAACGTTTTTCTTCAATCGATGAAGACTAACCCTCTAAGTGTGAAGAAGTTAATGAAGAATTTGATTCTCAGAACCCTACAGCAATTATACGCGGTGCCTGAAATCATCATT
>NW_025263344.1:0-1595 GCF_018294505.1 Triticum aestivum
TACGCGTAAGGTTGGTCCGGGTCGTCTCGTCCAACAATACCGCCGAACCAAAGTATGACATGCTGGTAGGCAGTATGACTTGTATCGTCCACAACTCACTTGTGTTCTACTCGTGCATATAACATCAACATAAATAACCTAGGCTCGGATGCCACTGTTGGGTTTCGTAGTAATTTCAAAAAAATTCCTACGCACACGCAAGATCATGTGATGCATAGCAACGAGGGGGAGAGTATTGTCTACGTACCCTACGCAGACCGACTGCGGAAGCGATGACACGACGTAGAGGAAGTAGTCGTACGTCTTCACGATCCAACCGATCAAGCACCGAAACTACGGCACCTCCGAGTTCGAGCACACGTTCAGCTCGATGACGATCCCCGGACTCCGATCCAGCAAAGTGTCGGGGAAGAGTTCCGTCAGCACGACGGCGTGGTGACGATCTTGATGAACTACAGCAGCAGGGCTTCGCCTAAACTCCGCTACAGTATTATCGAGGAATATGGTGGCAGGGGGCACCGCACACGGCTAAGGAACAGATCACGTGGATCAACTTGTGTCAACTTGTGTGTATTTGGGGTGCCTCTACCTCAGTATATAAAGGAGCCAAGGGGGGAGGGGGCGCCGGCCAAGAGAGAGAGGCGCCGGAGGAGTCCTACTCCTACCGGGAGTAGGACTCCCCTCCAGTCCTATTCCTATTAGGATTCCCCGGAGGGGGAAAAGAGGAGGAGGGGGCCGGCCACCTCTCCTAGTCCTAATAGGACTAAGGGAAGGGGGGAGGCGCGCAGCCCCCTTGGGCTGCCCCTTTCTCCTTTCCACTAAGGCCCATGAAGGCCCATATGGCTCCCGGGGGGTTCCGGTAACCTCCCGGTAATCCGGTAAAATCCCGATTTCACCCGGAACACTTCCGATATCCAAATATAGGCTTCCAATATATCAATCTTTACGTCTCGACCATTTCGAGACTCCTCGTCATGTCCGTGATCATATCCGGGACTCCAAACAACCTTCGGTACATCAAAATGCATAAACTCATAATGTAACTGTCATCGTAACCTTAAGCGTGCGGACCCTACGGGTTCGAGAACAATGAAGACATGACCGAGACACGTCTCCGGTCAATAACCAATAGCGGGACCTGGATGCCCATATTGGCTCCTACATATTCTACGAAGATCTTTATCGGTCAGACCGCATAACAACATACGTTGTTCCCTTTGTCATCGGTATGTTATTTGCCCGAGATTCGATCGTCGGTATCCAATACCTAGTTCAATCTCGTTACCGGCAAGTCTCTTTACTCGTTCCGTAATACATCATCTCACAACTAACATATTAGTTGTAATGCTTGCAAGGCTTATGTGATGTGTATTACCGAGAGGGCCCAGAGATACCTCTCCGACAATCGGAGTGACAAATCCTAATCTCGAAATACGCCAACCCAACATTGACCATTGGAGACACCTGTAGTACTCCTTTATAATCACCCAGTTACGTTGTGACGTTTGGTAGTACCCAAAGTGTTCCTCCGGTAAACGGGAGTTGCATAATCTCATAGTCATAGGAACATGTATAAGTCATGAAGAAAGCAATAG
>NW_025263345.1:0-1595 GCF_018294505.1 Triticum aestivum
TTAAAAAAAGAACAAAAAAGCAAATGCTAAAAGTTTTGTTGTTACAAGTTCAAGTCCTTGGTCGGAGAAAGTTAAAAAAATTATTGTGAGAGACGTTTGTACAAAAGAATATTATTTGTGTAACACTTACGAATGGATGAGAAAATTACAAAGAAACATACGTCCCAGAAGTTCAACATGAAAACAGCAGGAAGTTCAACTACTACGCTAAATGAATTTCAGATGAAAAACTTTCAAATCGCCGCGAGTATGAAAAAATGATCAACACGGGAAAGTTGCGTGTTTACAGCAGCTTTCCATCGGTATATCACCCGCTCAATTCCCGTAAGTGGGATGGAGAGCTACGGGCAGTGGATGAAGATCAACGAGCAAAAAAATCACGTGAAAAACAGAGTGAAGTTCAGGTACACGCACCGAGAAGTTCAGGTTCTTCACACGGTGCATTTTCGAAGAATCTGTTTCGCGGTAGAAGCAGAACGAATGATCCCGCCGTTTTCGTAATTACTTGAAAACGGCTAGGAATCAGAGAAAACCATCAACATGAAAAGTTTCGCATTTTCCGTAGCTCTTCAACGGTATATTATTTGCCCAATTCTTATAAAGTTTGTAGAAATTACGGCGCAAATACTTTTTTCTCCATTTTCAAAACTGACTTAAAACCATAAAGAATGAGGAGAAACAATACATACCAAAAAGTTTCGCATTTGTTCAAGCTTTCCAACGCCATATCATTTGCAGCATTCGGACGCACAGTTAAAAAATAAGCTCGAAAATACGAACTCGGTAGGACTTGGACCATTTTCTAAATTACTCTTAAACCATTCAAAATTAGAAAAAACTTTCAGGA
Source organism: Triticum aestivum (assembly GCF_018294505.1). Classification (NCBI taxonomy): domain Eukaryota; kingdom Viridiplantae; phylum Streptophyta; class Magnoliopsida; order Poales; family Poaceae; genus Triticum; species Triticum aestivum. Next base: position 848 of record NW_025263345.1, read on the forward strand.
TGAAGAAGTAGCGCATTTTCATAAGATTTTCAACGCCATATCATATGCCTCCATTGGATTAACCGTTTAGAAATGACATCGAAAAAACGAACTCAGCTGTTCGGTTTACGAAATTTTACGTTTTTTCAAATTACCCTTTAACCATAGGGAATTAGAAAAAAGCTTCAACATGTGGAAGGAGCGGTTTTGCAGCAGGTTTCCAAAGCCATATTATATGCCTCATTCCGGTAAACATTTTAAAAATGCGACCAAAATTACGATTCATGTTTTTTGTGTGAAGAAAAAACAGTTTTCAAAACTGCTGTTAAACCACTTACATTTTGCAAAAAATTTAACTTGGGTCATGATACTCATGTCCATAGCTTTCCAACGGTATATAGTAAGCCCTGTTTGGGCAATGTTGCGGGAAGTTCAACCTAGCACAAGGGAAAGTTCAGGTCGAACAACTCAGGCAATAAAATCGCAAAAAACGCGAGTTCTTCACGACCCGAGTGCAAAATCTGCCTATGAGCGAGATTCCTATCTAAAACGAGTATTTAGTTTGCTAAAAATCATTTGAAGATTACACTTACATCACATGGAACACGACTAACCAGAAAAACTCGCGGTAGAAGGCACGGTTGCGAAGATAGCCCGAAGGTCGGGTTCGTACAGTGAGAAGTTCAGGCGCGTTACTCAGGCAGGTCAGGTTGTGATCAGAATATTATTCTGATCCCGTGATCAGAATAGTGTTTATGTATATATATAT
>NW_025263346.1:0-1595 GCF_018294505.1 Triticum aestivum
TTTTCTTTTATTTAATCTGTTTTGCCACTGTTTTGAATTTAAAAATAATTCAAACAATGCCAAAACTCCTCTGAATATTTTATACTGCTAGATGGACTTTTCCAAAAGCTTATAAAATATTTCAGGGGTATTTAAATTATATTCTAATTATATGGATATAATTCAAATTCAAATAGCTAATGAATTAAATCCAAAGTCCCAAAAATAATTCTTTAAAAATGTTCAATATTTTGGTTGGGACCAGAACCCTTACCAAAAATTATCAAACATTTAAGAAGAGCCTTTTGGAGCAATGAATAAGATTTAGAGGGTTTTTGCCCCTCTTTTATTTAGGGTTTTGAGGCTTCCAATATTCCTCAATTCAAGTTTTCAAAAATATAGACATGATGCACACATGAAGCTAACCTAGAGCAATGCCTGAAGCTAGGGATATGACAACTCACCCCCACTAAACAAGAATCTCGTCTCGAGATTCAAGCGTAGGGTAGGATGAAGGGGAAACGCAAACTAGTATAATCTTCACGATCCAGGTTGCACTTCGAATGAACGTTGTTTCGATCACCATCTTTGTCTCGAAGTCTTGCTCTGAGAACTCCAACTAACATGACAACGAGAGGAAAAGAAAGATCCTAAAAGAATGGTTCTTCTCGAAGGTCGAACAACTCAGGATTAACTCACGGAATGAGACATAGCAACATCTCTCGAGCTGAGAGGCAAAGCACACATCCATAGGAATGGAGTGAAGCAGATGACGAAGGTTCACTAGGTAGACCACAATTTCACGCTTAAGAAGGTGGTAAACGATTGTCAACATAGCGAGGAGTTGAGTTGCCAAGATACCATAACGATACACCTTAGGGAAGGTGACTCGTAGAGATATCCCCTTAAGTGGCAAAAAGAATTACTTTTGATTCAGAGATCATTGAAACTCTTTAAACCAGCCTAAAACAATTCTCGAGCGATCGTTTGGAGGGGGTCGGTAGAATGGCATACTCAAACTTGGATGATGTGGATTACCTTGTTGAAGACAACGTAATGGATGAATTTGCTTACCACCGGAAATGGAAGAGACCCATGGTAGAATGGCACATTGGCGGTGCAAGCTGGGAACAAAATGCAAATGATGGGAATGATTCAGGTAACTGGGGAAGAACCCAACAATAAAGAGTGAATTCACTGTTGGAGTGGTTATAGCATAACCGAGGAAATCTGGGGCAATCCCAGCTAGTGCCGATGATAAGACGTAGCGCTTGTGCGTGCTCTCAAGAACTTGAGCATTTTCCACATTCATCAAGGTTTTACCAACATCCGTGTCAAGGGTCCGGTAACACAACTTACTACCATGATGAATGGTGATGGAGGATGCAGATGCAAAGGAAGATAACACTTTCTCAGATTTCACCTTAGCGAGGCCAAGGAAACAAAATCTGGATGATCGACCGAGAGACATTTAGCACTCCGCTTCTAATGTTCTCCTTGACGTGCTAGTGTATCCCATTCATAGATATGGTTTGATAACTAGAACATCAAGTAAAGGTCAGACTTCGGGAGCAATAGAATCCATAAGGAACAGTTACGGAGGTAAATCCTACGAA
>NW_025263347.1:0-1595 GCF_018294505.1 Triticum aestivum
TGGTGCAAGATGAAGCCGACGAGTTTGCAATGAAAGAAGATGAAGAACCTCGTGAGCTTTTTCAGAGAGTAACCAAACTCGCGGTCTCTCTCCGAGATCATGGAAGTAAGGACACGGATGACAATTGGATCAAGCGCAAATTCCTCAAGGCAATGATGCCCTACCACAAAGCCATGTCCTCCGTAATTCGTCAAAGGCCGGACTTCCACACCTTGTCCTCAAGTGATGTGTTGGATGAGTTCGTTGCTATGAGCATCTTGGACAAGACCGCCGACAGTGCAGTTCTTCGCTCTCAAAGAGTAAAGAAGCCCAACCTTGCTCTAAAGGCCAAGGTTAGTACGGAGGAAGAGGATGAAGAGGAAGAAGAGGAGGGCAACCTCGAAGATACGAAGTCTGCCTATCATGAACACATGGCTCTTGCTTCAAGGCAATTTTGGAGCAAGAAGAACACAAGGCCAAACTTCAACAAGAACAATTCAAGTGGCGCAAAGGGAAAGCAACGAGTGAGTACATGCTTCAATTGTGGCAATGTGAGCCACTTTGTTGCGGAGTGCCCTTACGAGAAGAGGGAAGACAATGGTGGCAAGCTCATTAGAAAGGACAAGGCCAAGTCGTTCCCCAACAAGAGCAACTTCACCAAGAAGACTCCTCCCAAGGAATTGGTGGTACAAGAAGAGTACAATGAGGATGATGACGATGATGAAGATGGTGAGTCGGTTGCCATGGCCTCCATTGCCATTGCGATGACTCCACGGATGTCTCTCTTAAGCAAACTTTTGTGAAGGAGGGAGAGGGTGCTTACAAGGAGAAGAAGAACAATGCGAAGGGTGGCGGTGTCAAGAAGGGCAATACCACCCCATCCAACAAAGCCGGCGACTTTAATCCTTCTTATGTGTTATGCCGTGCTAGTGATGGGCATGTTTATGCCAAATTTGTTGGTTCTCCTCATGAGTACATTGAATGGTCTATTTGGGTTCCTAAGACCCTTGTTACTAACATCAAAGGACCCATTACAAAATGGGTACCTAAAACCAAGCATTGATCTCTTGTAGGTGTTTGCTTCTGGTGGGGGATCATGATTGCTCGATAGTGGAGCTACAAATCATATGACCGGAAGCAAGGAATTAGTGGTGGACGTGCACAAGATTGCATCTATGCCCACCAATGTCGAGTGGGGTGATGCCTCGTCCTCTAAGGTATTGGGACTCGGCAAAGTAGTCATTTCTCATGATCTCATGATCGCGAAAGTCATGCTTGTTGAGTCCCTTGCATACAATTTACTTTCCGTTCGTCAACTTGCTATCATGGGCTTTGCCACTTTCTTTGATATTGATATCGTGGCCCTCTTGTGGAGCAAGACTCTTAAAGTAGCCTTTGTTGGGCATGTCGAGAACGGTCTCTATGTGATTAACTTTTCGGAGCGACCCACTAAGACCGCGACATGCCTAATGGCTAAAGTTGACGTGGGATGGCTTTGGCATCGCCATTTAGCCCATGTCAATATGAGATCTTTGCAAAGTATTCTCAAGGGGGACCATGTCCGTGGACTAACGAACGTTAGTTTTGCTAAAGATCGTGCTTGCAGTGCTTGTATC
>NW_025263348.1:0-1595 GCF_018294505.1 Triticum aestivum
ACTTCATGGGGCCTCCTTCTCAAGAACCCAACCCAACAAAAGACGTGTGCGATCTAGCTGGTACCGCGGAGAAGCCAAGTTGCAACAGGCGTCGTCTGCAGTTCAGCTCTCAGGAGACGCCTCTAGCTGCCGACTTCACCGAGCCTCAGATAGGCGAGGTGCAAAATATGATCAGCCCCAACACACTCAAGAAGGCGGTCTGTGAGCAGAACTCGGTCCCATTACAGGAGATCAAGAAGAAGGCACGCAAAAGAAAGACTAACAAGGGTGCGGGCCAGCCGGCACCGAGTACGATCCGTGCTCAGGACGGGCCACCTTCAACTGCGGATATCTCGAGGAGGGTGCATGTGGCGGGTAGGCCGATGCTACCGAGAAATATGCTCGATGCTGCAACCGGTGCTATGCGGAGTCTGCATGACAGTGTTCTTTCTTTGGAGAAGCGGCGTCTCCGAGAGAAGGATGTGGCATACCCGGTTTTCGCGGCCAAGGTGCCAGAGGGCAAGGGCTTTGTGGATAACTCCATCGAGGGTACGATCGTCCTGCGGTTTGATGACATCCACGCTATGTTGAACCTTCATCCGCTGCACTACACCTTCGTTCGGCTATTTTCGCTGAGTATGGAGATGCGGATCATTCGCGACAAGACCCCGGACATCGTGATAGTCGACCCCTTCTACATGCGTGCCAAGATCTTGGGCAGCGCTGGGGACCGGCAAGTCGCGAGTTCTTACCTCGAAGGCGTCATTCTGGCAAACCAAGATAAGGACAAATTCCTCGTGCCTTACTTTCCCGAGTAAGTCCTCCCCTCAACCGCCCCGTAACATATGAATTCTTAGATTTCGATCGTTTTTCTTTTAACATTCTGTGTTTTCTGCAGTGACACACATTGCACGCTCATCCTCCTAAGCCCCAAATATTCCATGGCCACGTATTTCGACCCGGACTGTCAGTCGAACATAGACTACACAAATGTCAAGAAGGTTCTTGATGATGTTCTCCCCGGCTACGTCAAATCTGGAGGCACCTTCACCAGGCCTATTCGTAAGTACGGCAAGCATGTGTTCTCCCACAATACGACGTTCGGCTGCGTCAAGCAGCCGCCTGGCGGTCAGAAGGGTGCCTACTACGCCATCCATCACATGCGGGCGATCGTACGGGACCATCATCAACTACTGCTACCGAGTAGACTCAAAGATTGGGCCGCGAGCGTGTCGGCAATCCAGGACGCGGACATTAGACAAGAATTCTTTCGCATCCAGTCGGAGTTTGCGGAAATCATCCATCAAGATGTCCTTCGTACCTCGGGGCAGTTCTACCTCAGAAATCAACCGTCCAACAGTGACATCGACACAATCCTACAAATGCAGGCTGACAACGCCCGTTGTTTCATGACTCCCACGATAGACGGCGGCTTCATCCACGCTCCGGTCCCTTGAGTCGAGTCAAAAGCAGTGATGCTGTGTCTAGTTCTGAAACATCGATTGGCTCATGTTGTAATTAAACTTTAATGAACTTGTAGTATGTCTCTTTGGTTTCGAGAGTCCTTCAACTTAGATGTAATCGATGCTATTAATGTCTTGCTTTTCTCTTCCGAT
>NW_025263349.1:0-1595 GCF_018294505.1 Triticum aestivum
CAATTATTTTAAAAAAGTGTTCTCAGAAATGAGCTATCATGCGTGAAGATTCATGGCTTTCAAGCCAAATGATCAATCTTATGGCCACATTCATGGCATAGTTTGTTCAAATGATCTCATATTGTGCACAAGGGTGCATCTTGGAATTCCAAACAATGTTGACAAAGGGAGTTTTCATTTTCTTTGCACGGAAAATTCATTTTCCATTTTTCGAGTGCCCGAAATGAGGTTTTTTTCTGAAGGACCTACCATATATTTATTGCAAAATTGGACCAAATCAATTTTATAAAATACTAGGACATATTTAATGCACAATTGACAAAATTGTTGGGTGCCAAAAGTTTTGATCCACCTCTCATGAAAAAGACAAATTCCCGCCGATTCAATAGGAAGCAGGTCAAATTTGAACTGCAGCTACCTCGTAGTTTGCTCTTTATGTGTTCCAAAAATCATTTCTAGGTACATAAGTATCTGTTTAATCAGAGAAACATGAAAAAAATTCAAGACTCAACCACTAGCTAGGAACGGTCATTCCCGCCGTTTTGACCGCATTTTGAAACGGGCATAAAAAATTCAAAAAAAATCAAAAAATTGGAAAACCTTCGCATTGTTTCATCATATGTGGCCAAGTTACCAACAAAAATTATAAATTGTAATACGGAAATTCTTTTAAAAAAGTGTTCTCAAAAATGAGATATCATGCGTGAAGATTCATGGCTTTCAAGCCAAATGATTAATATTATGGCCACATTCATGGCATAGGTTGTTCAAATGATCTCATATTATGCACAAGGGTGCATCTTGGAATTCCAAACAATGTTGAAAAAGGGAGTTTTCATTTTCTTTGCACGGAAAATTCATTTTCCATTCTCCGAGTGCCCGAAATGAGGTTTTTTTGTGAAGGACCTACCATACATTTGTTGCAAAACTGGACCAAATCAATTTTATAAAATACGAGGACATATTTAATGCACAATTGACAAAATGGTTGGGTGCCAAAAGTTTTGATCCACCTCTCGTGAAAAAGACAAATTCCCGCCGATTCAATAGGAAGCGGGTCAAATTTGAACTGCAGCTACCTCATAGTTTGCTCTTTATTTTTTCCAAAAATCATTTCTAGGTACATAAGTATCTATTTAATCAAAGAAACACGAAAAAAATTTCCAAGACTCAACCACTAGCTAGGAACGGTCATTCCCGCCGTTTTGACCGCATTTTGAAACAGGCATAACAAATTCGAAAAAAATAAAAAAATTGAAAAACCTTCGCATTGTTTCATCATATGTGGCCAAGTTACCAGCAAAATTATAAACTTGTAATATAGAAATTATTTAAAAAAAGTGTTCTCAGAAATGAGCTATCATGCGTGAAGATTCATGGCTCTCAAGCCAAATGATCAATCTTATGGCCACATTCATGTCATAGTTTGTTCAAATGATCTCATATTGTGCACAAGGGTGCATCTTATAATTCCAAACAATGTTGACAAAGGGAGTTTTTATTTTCTTTGCACGGAAAATTCATTTTCCATTTTTCGAGTGCCCGAAATGAGGTTTTTTCTGTAGGACCTACCATATATTTATTGCAAAATTGGA
>NW_025263350.1:0-1595 GCF_018294505.1 Triticum aestivum
GGTCACGGACCTGTCCCAAGTAACTTACCCTAGGACATCCCTAGAAGAGGTCGCCTTCCAGTCGACCAACGAGGACTCACTCGACCAACGAGGACACACTCGACTGGCCTGAAGGACTCGACCACGAAGACTCACTCGACCACCAGGAGGTCAAGAGGCACTCTGCACCGCAACGGTCTGTAATTAAGTAGACTTTATGATAGTAAAGGCACTTTATGTGGGGCGTTACCAGTAACGCCCCAGACTTAACTCACCTTAAACCTTCTCCTACGTGGGCTGGCTGGGGTCCTGGCGCACTCTATATAAGCCACCCCCCTCCACAGGCAGAAGGGTTGGGGCACCTTGTAATCCATACATTCATAATCCACTCGACCGCCTCCGGGCTCCGAGACGTAGGGCTGTTACTTCTTCCGAGAAGGGCCTGAACTCGTACATCTTTTGTGCTTACAACCTCTCCATAGCTAGGACCTTGCCTCTCCATACCTACCCCCCACTCTACTGTCAGGCTTAGAACCACGACAGTTGGCGCCCACCTTGGGGCTTGTGTTTTAGCGATTTTGTGGAGAAGTTGCGATTCTTCCGAGTATTTTCATCATGGTGTCTGCTGGAGTTTTGATCGAGGGACAAGAGATCCGTCTCGGCACTCTCACCTTCATCGCCGACGACTCCGCATGGCTCCAGGAGGCTCCACTCGACGTGGATGCGCTCCCCGTCCGCGGTGCGACGCATTTTCGCGCATGTGTCCGCGGCGTTCTGCTGCGGCAACCATCGACCCAGTATCGGTCGGATCTTCCATCTTCCACCCTCCCGGTCTCCCGCCAGCGCAAGCGCTCAGGCCGGTCGAGACTTCAGCGATGGGTGAGTCACGCGGTGGCTCGCCAGTCGGCCACTATACAAGTTGCGGCAATTGAGCCCAACGAATCTCTCTACGGCTTGTTCGATCAGTCGACTGGCTCCGGAGAGACTGCATCCGAGTGCGGAAGCAGTGATCCAGCGGCGGAAATCTTGATGGTCGACGGGCCCCACAGTCCTCCTGGCTTCGCCCGTGGTGGTGGAGCAGGCGACGGCGGCGACCCTGCACGAGGCTACGAAGAGTACCAGCCCGAGCCACTCGACTCTTTGCAAAGAGAAGAGCTTCGCCGCAGGAACGAGGATCCCCTGCGCGTTCCCATCGCAGGAGAAACCCCCGAGGCTCGTGCCTTGGAGGAGGCGCGCCTAGCCAATTTGGCCGAGCGCACTCGACTGGAGAACCTTCAGCGAGCACTCGACGAGCGCGCGCGGCAACGAGTTCCCGACACCAGTCGACGTCAACTCTTCCCGCCGACTCAGGTATATCGAACCCCAATTCAGAATTTAGCAGCTGCGACCCGTATAGCAGAGTCCATTCAGCCTTCGCAGTCAGAAGCTGGCAGAGGTTTGCTGCAGATCAGGGATCTACTCCGGGCAGCAGGAGATCAGAATTCAGCCGTGTCTCAGTCGCGCAACAGAATTCACAGTCGATCTGTCACTGTGAATACGGTTCAGTCGGCTCACAGCCCCAGATCGCCTCCGCGGCGCGAAGGGCGTGAGTATCGGCGAGATCAATATGGCGACAG
>NW_025263351.1:0-1595 GCF_018294505.1 Triticum aestivum
AAGTCCTGATCCGACGAGTACTGGCTCCGCCAAGGGTGGATCCGTACAGTTGCCGGAAGAAACACCAAAGAAGAAGGTGCAGCGCCCAGTTTACTTTGTCAGCTCCCTTCTGCAGGGGGCTAGATCAAGGTACTCTGGTGTGCAGAAGTTGCTTTTCGGCCTCCTCATGGCCTCGAGGAAGCTGCGCCATTACTTTCAAGCACATGAGATCACAGTGGTCACTCGCTTTCCGTTGAAGAGGATACTGCAGAATCCAGAAGCGACAGGCAGGATCGTCGAGTGGGCACTGGAATTGTCAAGTTTCGGCCTCAAGTTTGAAAGCACCTCGACTATTCAGAGCCGGGCTTTGGCAGAATTTATAGCGGAATGGACGCCAACACCGGATGAAGAAACCCCGGAGAGGAGCATCCCCGTCAAGGAAGTCAGCAAAGAATGGATCATGTACTTCGACGGTGCCTTCTCGCTGCAAGGCGCCGGTGCGGGCGTGCTACTCGTCGCCCCCACCGGAGAGCACCTCAAGTATGTGGTCCAAATACACTTTCCCAAGGAGCAGGCAACGAACAACACTGTGGAATATGAAGGCTTGCTTGCCGGACTCAGGATAGCAGCAGAACTTGAGATTAAGAAACTTATCATCAGGGGTGACTCGCAGCTTGTCGTCCGCCAAGTCAACAAAGATTACCAAAGTCCGCTGATGGAAGCATACATTGATGAAGTGAGGAAGCTAGAGGAACATTTTGATGGCCTGCAAATGGAGCATGTCCCGAGGGCTCAGAATGACATTGCAAATAGCCTATCAAAATGTGTCGCAATCAAATTGCCTGTGGAACCAGGGATTTTTGTGCTCAAGCTAGCTCAACCATCTGTCACGCCATCAACTAGACAAGGTAAGAAGAGGAAATTGCCTGCTGGCAACCACCTTCCGGCAGAGCTTCCAGAAGCCGCTGCCAAGAAGGTTTCCAGGCTCGACACAGAAAGAGCTGAGGGGCAGTCTCCTCCGACAAGCCCCAGGGCTCGAGTCGTTGGGGCAGGCGCTCCCGACAAGTCGTGTCCAGGCACACTTGCCGGGGAACATCACGCTCCGGCAGGATCCCAGATCCTTGCCGTCGAAGCGGGTGTCCCCGCAGCAGCCTTTGCGCCTTTGGTCCTTGCTGTCGAGCCACAAGCCCCAGCCTGGGCACAGCCAATGGTCCGCTTCCTTCAGACAGGAGAGCTTCTCGAAGAGCAGGAAGAAGCAGAAAGAGTAGCCCGGCAATCGAGTATGTACCAGTTTGTCGATGACATACTATACAGAAGAAGATTCAACGGAGTGAAATTGAAATGCATCTCCCGAGAAGAAGGACAAGAGCTGTTGGCAGAGATACATGGAGGCATATGTGGTCACCACATTGGCGCAAGAGCACTTGCCAGCAAAGCTTTCCGGCAACGCTTCTTCTGGCCAACAGCCCTCCAGGATGCAACTGCACAAGTAACCAAGTGTGAAGCGTGCCAGTTCCATTCCAAATAGATTCATCAACCAGCTCAAGCTCTCCAAACAATCCCTTTGTCCTGGCCATTTTCGGTCTGGGGGCTCGACATCCTCGGCCCCTTCCCCC
>NW_025263352.1:0-1595 GCF_018294505.1 Triticum aestivum
CCAACATCACCTATTGATCAAGTTTGAGCGAGTTGGTCCCCAACCAAGTTGGGTCCTAAGAAGTTAGTCACAATAGGCTTGGCTACCCAAATGGTTCTTTGCTTCAAACCACTTTGAGTACCAACAAACTTGGCAACCACATTGCTAACCTTATCCTTCCCAAGAGAATAGACATCATCAATAATAATTGGGTTGGATAAGTTACAACTAGTGCATGAAGAAGCAAGGTGACCTTTCTCACGACATAGGTAGCAACGTCTACTCTTCACTTTCTTCTCACTTGATTTCTCAACTTGAGAAGCATTAGCTTGAGTCTTCTTGGGAAGAGGCCTTTCTTCAACTTGAGGTTGAGCATGAGAATGCACTTGTAGCCGCTTCCCTTGTTGCTTGTCACTAATGGCCTTCTTCTTCAATGGGCAAGATCTAACATGATGCCCTTCAATTTTGCACTTGAAGCAAATAATATTGGCCGAACTCTTGACTTGTTTTTGGCCCTTCTTGTTGTTGCTCTTGGACTTCTTCTTCTTATTGGAGTTGAATCCAAGTCCACCTTTGTCATTGGGGGATTTTTGTACACTCAAGATATTGTTTTTCGTGTAGTTGGGCCCACTGTTCAGTGAGCGATGGCACACGAGAGCTGAGAAAGGGCGCGCATGTGGCAATATTTTGGTCGATTAGGTTTCTTCTTCCCTCGCTCGAAGCCCTGCGCCGCCAGAAGCCAAAATCTTATCCCCTTCTCTCCCGAAGCATCCCACTCCATCCAAGATTCAAACGCTCTCACCCCTGCCTCGCCGTGCCCCACCGCCGCCCGCCTCCCCGCCTCCTTGTCGTGTCCCTGCCTCCTGGCCACCCGCGCAGTTGCCTGCCGCATCCACGCCCTGCTGTGTCCCCCGCCCACCGTCACCCCGCCTCCCCTCTGGCACGCCTTGTTCCGCACCGCCCTACGCCGCCCCACACCGCACTGCCCCCTCTTCTTCCCCTTCTCTAGTTACACAGCTCCAGCGGAACCATGGCGTGACGGGCGTGGTGACCATGGCCACGCCGGCCGGGATGGCAGCGCCGCGCCATCCGTGTTGACCTTGTCGCGCCTGCTAGTCGAAAGACTATCGGATTTACCCGACGTTGTACCCCCCTCCTCTCCAACAAGTTACCTCTATATCTCTCACTCTAATGTTTTACTTGTGTGATGGATATTCAATATAAATCTGCATATTCAGTAGATCAATAGACTACGTGGTGATAATCATGTGACATTATTTCTGAACTATCAAGTAGTTATTATCAGTTCGATTACAATTGCATAATCTACCCATCAGTTGTAGACATTCTAATCGGTAAAAGAGAGTAGGTTGAGGAAATGTTTGACATGAACGCAGCAAATAGAGATACTCATTAAGAGCTGGGTCGAATCTCAAGTTATTAAGAATGTGTCCATGGACACACAGCAAGTATAGTTAGTATAGTAACCTTGTCTTGTTATAAAAGGGCCACTTTGAGTCTATATAGCTGATAGTAGTATAACTGATAGTAGTAGTATCTTATTAGTGCAGTCAGAGAGGCTGTGGTCTTAAGCACATTCTTGTACCAGGGGGCCT
>NW_025263353.1:0-1595 GCF_018294505.1 Triticum aestivum
GTCAAAGAACATCATTCGTCGCTGTTTTTCAGACAAGTTTCTGAACCCATTGGCACTTCCTTTTGAAGGAAATTCGAGAGATTATGTTGCTTATAGACATTAGCCCCACTGGTAGGGACAAACGTACCTTTCTGCAGATGCTCTATGATCTGGGCAATCTCATTTGGCCGTAAAATGAAGAAAATCCAGCGGCTATATGCCTTATTCTCCTTGTTTTCGCCGGATGGCATGCTGTAACTCACGCGCGTGAAAGCCAAGAACAGAAGGGCATTCCTGCCATCGGTCAATATATATGTAGAAACGATATCTCCTCTATAGAGGACAAGAAATTTTGGGGCAATCAGGCAAAAAGCGCACGAGAAAATGAAGTACTTTCAAGTACTGCCATAGAATGGAGAGATGTTCACTAAAACGGTCATAATTTTGTCATTCGGAGTCCGTGTCAGACCCACAAGTACTCAAACAGCTCGCGGCGAGCGCGCGAATCTAGAAAATACTTCCCGCTTGCGCCAGGAAGCCCGGAGTGCCCTCAAATATGGCCTTAAGCAGGACTTTTGGCCCTGAAAGTCAAACAACATCATTCGTTGCTGTTTTTCAGACAAGTTTCTGAACCCATTGGCACTTCCTTTTGAAGGAAATTCGAGAGATTATGTTGCTTATAGACATTAGCCCCCTGGTAGGGACAAACGTACCTTTCTGCAGATGCTTTATGATCCGAGCAATCTCATTTGGCCGTAAATTGAAGAAAATCCAGCGGCTATATGCCTTATTCTCCTTGTTTTCGCCGGATGGCATGCTGTAACTCATGCGCGTGAAAGCCAAGAATAAAAGGGCATTCCTGGCATTGGTCAATATATATGTGGAAACGATATCTCCTCTATAGAGGACAAGAAATTTTGGGGCAATCAGGCAAAAAGCGCACGAGAAAATGAAGTACTTTCAAGGACTGCCATAGAATGGAGAGATATTCACTAAACCGGTCATAATTTTGTCATTCGGAGTCCGTGTCGGACCCACAAGTACTCAAACTGCTCGCGTCGAGCGCGTGAATCCAGAAAATACTCCCCGCTTGCGCCAGGAGGCCCGGAGTACCCTCAAATACGGCCTTAAGCAGGACTTTTTGGCCCTAAAAGTCAAAGAACATCATTCGTCGCTGTTTTTAAAACAAGTTTCTGAACCCATTGGCACTTCCTTTTGAAGGAGATTCGAGAGATTATGTTGCTTATAGACATTAGCCCCCCTGGTAGGGACAAACGTACCTTTCTGCAGATGCTCTATGATCCGGGCAATCTCATTTGGCCGTAAATTGAAGAAAATCCAGCGGCTATATGCCTTATTCTCCTTGTTTTCGCCGGATGGCATGCTGTAACTCATGCGCGTGAAAGCCAAGAACAAAAGGGCATTCCTGGCATTGGTCAATATATATGTGGAAACGATATCTCCTCTATAGAGGACAAAATTTTTTGGGGCAATCAGGCAAAAAGCGCACAAGAAAATGAAGTACTTTCAAGGACTGCCATAGAATGGAGAAATGTTCACTAAAACGGTCATAATTTTGTCATTCGGAGTCTGTGTCGGACCCACAAGTACTCAAA
>NW_025263354.1:0-1595 GCF_018294505.1 Triticum aestivum
AAGTGGGCTAAGGATTTTTTGACGACACCGTCCCAAGCCGAGCTGAATATGCCTGACGACTATGGACATGAACTTCGTAGGCAAGCAAAAATATTGAAGGAGGAGAAAGAAAAAAGTAAAAAAAGCAGGAAACAAGTTGACCAGCTCGGGATGCAGAAGAAACAATCGATCCCCCCGCTCATAGTGAAAGCCGGTCCGAAAGAGGACCCCGAGATCATAGCAGCTGCGGCAGCACTTGGATTGACTGTACCGGGTGCCATGGAACAAGCGTCCGAGATGGGTTTGACTCTTCGTTCCTTGTTAGGCCTTGAGGATGCGCTAGTATGTGAGATAGCATTACAATATGTGCGGAATGGGCCTCTCGTCGAGCCTGCGCGGGAAAAGAGTCTACCACCACAAATGCGAAATCTGCTACGTTGGTACAAGCAATTCATAACATGGGCCGACAAAGAATATGTTTATGCGGATGTTACAGATGAGCATCACACCAAACGGTACTCTGTAGAAATTCATATGAGTGAATTGTTCCAGCTGTTCAATCTGCGTGACCTCGACAAATCTATGCTGAGTTGCTACATTCTGTAAGTGATTTATTTCTACCTCATCTCGTTCTTCATTGCCTGCACTATGTATATATTGTCCTAACTATATTGTTGCGTACGCTATTATGCAGATTGAAGATTTGGGAATGCAAAATAAGAAACATCCATGATGTTGGGTTCATTGACCCACATATCGTTAATGGACATGTGTTACAACATCACCCCGAAGACGTGGAGAAAGACCTGTACAAGTTTCTTAGAAAGCATCAACTCAAAAGTCATATTCTATTTCCTTACCATTTTGGGTGAGTGTTTCTCTCTTGTGCCATTCTCTTTTGTTTACTCCATGCATGGTATGTCTAATCGATGAGTTATGCATGACTGTGCATGTAACGTGTCCGCAGGTTCCACTGGATTCTGCTAAATATTGAACTTCACACCTCCAGAGTTCTAATCATGGACTCTATGGATTCGGATCCAAAGCGTTGGGCCGACATGAGAAAAATGCTGTAAAAGTAATTATTTTCAATCATTTGAGCTCTATATCGATCGGTCTCTTTCGTTCATTTCCTAATATCAAGTAACTAATAACTTCCTTATTCATTTAATTTTCTTTGCCCTGTAGGGTTTGGAGACGGTTCTCAGAAGAAATTGTCGGTGAATTCAAACATGAGCTAGATTTCAGAAGGTTAGTTAATGTGGATAAGCAGCCACCGGGGACCAATCTATGTGGATACTATGTTTGTGAGAACATCCGGAGACACACCACGGAGCGGAAGGCATCGGATAGCGTGCGGACCGCGACGGATAACTTGCGGAGGAGGCTTAGTCCAGAAGCTCGCTTCCGACCAATTCAAGAAGAATTAGCAGGATTTTTCATGAGGGAAGTCATCAATCCTAAAGGAGAACACTATACCGAGGACGAAGAAATTTATATGCATACCCGAGATTGAAACTTGTACGAAGTTGTATATGGTCATCCATCCTAATTGTGTATGGAAACTTGTTCGAAGTTGTATATGGTCACCCGAGATTGAATATATATTATATATT
>NW_025263355.1:0-1595 GCF_018294505.1 Triticum aestivum
CCCCCCCCCCCACACACACACACAAGGAAAAGTGCGAACACTCTACAATGTGTGTGAAACAACACTACGACCGACTCCTATTCATATACGCCTTCATGCACCAACATGAAGTATTCCATAACAGAGTTGTATAAGAGGAACCAGAGGCGCCGTAGACACTCCTTTCGCAGATTAGCCTACACCACATAGAAGATTTTTTATGCTACCCATCGAATCCCCACTGTCGTGGAATTAACACGTCAGATGTCCTCATAAAAGGACTTAGTCATGGAGCCATCGCTACGGGTTAGCTTGAAGGGGTTAAACCGGACAAGGGACACGGGAGTTTTATACTAGTTCGGCCCCTTCGATGAAGGTAAAAGCCTATGTCTAGTTGTGATGGGATTGATTGGGTTTCGATGACCAGGGTGCAAATATGCTTTGCCTGAGTCTCGAGTTGTTGTTTGTTGTCCCTGAACCGCCGCCGGGTCGTCCCTTTATATACACAGGTTGACGCCCGGTCGGTCTACAGAGTCCCGAGGCCGATTAATACAAGGGTTCGGCTTGGTCTCTTCTTTCCTAACTTACAACACAAGTTTACATAACCATGGCGGTTTGCTATTATGGGCCCTAATCCGCCACTAGGCTCTGGGCCTCTAAGCTTCATAGTAAAACGCCATCTTCTGAGTCTTCATGGGCTTCAATACGTTTGAGCGTAAACCGGCCCCTCCTGGGCGGTTTATACTCAATAGTTATATCCCCAACATTAGGCCCCAGAGTGATTTGAATTTATTCAAGTCAATCTTCAGTACTTAAAAAACCATGTGAACATCTTCCTTTGCTTCTCGTAAACCGCCATGACGCCCTGTTTCATAAACCTTGTTAAACCGCCATGACGTCATCTTTTGGATACAGCAACGGATCATCATGAAGTCATTTATGTAAAAAACAAATAAAAGATTCCCTTCATTAATGTCATCCTGGAAATCGAGGCAACAACTGCGCCACTTGCCGCTTTGGGCTCCTCGATTTTAGCGCCGGTCTTTATCTCCTTTCCCTGTTATAAATAGACCCAGGGGCCCTTTCTTTTCTTCCCCTTCCGTACTTCTTCTTCCTCGCGACGCCCCGGCTCTGAAGCTCCACCGCCGCCCTCGACCTTCGAACACTGCGTCAACAAAGGCCGCTGCATCAACTTGGTTGTACCAGAGATCTCCGGCGTTCCTCCGCCGTCCTGCGCATCTGGTAAGTTTCTCCCTCATAACCCTAGATCTATATTTTAGGGCTCCTGTTTTCACCTGCGTTCATAGGTGTTCATCCCTAGTCACTTCGTATTCACTTCTGTCATAGCTTTTTTGATTCAACCGTAGCATAAATCTCGTGCCTCTGATAACCAATCCGCCACATACCATTAGCCCTCTCTTAAACCGCCAACTGACTTTGAACCACAACTCGCCGGTTTAACACTGAATAATACACTTAAACCGTTTAATTTGTAAACCGGCTTTTTTATTTTTCCTTTCAGTTTTCCTTTCCGAGATGACGAAACAATTCTCTGCTTGCAATTGGGTTCCGTCCCGGATTACGGAGACACAAATCAACGGTTATGTCACCACTGG
>NW_025263356.1:0-1595 GCF_018294505.1 Triticum aestivum
TGGACTACGCACACAACCAGGATCAAGAGAATTCAAACCATATCTTAGCATCACCCTTTAATGAGAACGGAAATATTTTAAGAATGTAACAGTAGCGAGTCCTCTCATCTTTAGTGAACAGGGTAGCTATATCATTCAATTTAGTAAGATGTGCCACAACAGTTTCAGATTCATAACCATGAAAAGGATCAGATTCAACCAAAGTAATTATATCAAGATCAACAGAGAATTCATAATCCTTATCAGTAACAAAGATAGGTGAAGTAGCCAAAGCAGGGTCAGGTTTCATTCTATCATTTAGGGATTGCTTACTCCATTTAGCTAATAATTTTTTAAGTTCAGTTCTATTTTTGCAAGCTAGAATGGCTAAAGAAGCATCTTGATCAAATACATAACCCTTAGGAATAGCAAGTGGTTCTTCATCATCACTTTCATCAGTATCATCAGATTCAATATTTTTAATTTCTCTAGCCCTAGCAAGTTGTTCATCAAGAAAAGCACTAAGTGGCACAGTAGTATCAGGCATAGAGGTAGTTTCATCATAAGTATCATGCATAGCAGAAGTGGCATCATCAATAACATGCGACATATCAGAACGAATAGCAGAAGCAGGTGTAGGTGTCGCAAACTTACTCATAACAAAAGGTGAATCAAGTGCAGAGCTAGATGGCAGTTCCTTACCTCCCCTCGTATTTGAGGGATAGATCTTGGTTTTGGGGTCTCTCAAGTTCTTCATAATGATAAGAAGATATATATATATATATATATATATATATATATATATATATATATATATCCCAAGTGACTCAAAGAATAGAGCTATGCTCCCCGGCAACGGCGCCAGAAAATAGTCTTGATAACCCACAAGTATAGGGGATCGCAACAGTTTTCGAGGGTAGAGTATTCAACCCAAATTTATTGATTCGACACAAGGGGAGCCAAAGAATATTCTCAAGTATTAGCAGCTGAGTTGTCAATTCAACCACACCTGGAAACTGACTATCTGCAGCAAAGTGTTTAGTAGCAAAGTAATATGATAGTGGTGATAACGGTAGCAAAAGGTAACAGTAGTAAAAGCAATGTTTTTGGTATTTTGTAGTGATGATAGCAAAAGCAACGGAAAAGTAAATAAGCGAAGCACAATATATGGAAAACTCATAGGCAATGGATCGGTGATGGAGAATTATGCCGGATGCGGTTCATCATGTAACAGTCATAACCTAGGGTGACACGGAACTAGCTCTAGTTCATTGATATAATGTAGGCATGTATTTCGAATATAGTCATACGTGCTTATGGAAAAGAACTTGCATGACATCTTTTGTCCTACCCTCCTGTGGCAGCGGGGTCCTTACGGAAACTAAGGGATATTAAGGCCTCCTTTTAATAGAGAACCGGAACAAAGCATTAACACATAGTGAATACATGAACTCCTCAAACTACGGTCATCACCAGTAAGTATCCCGATTATTGTCACTTCAGGGTTAATGGATCATAACACATAATAGGTGACTATAGAGTTGGAAGATAGGATCAAGAACTCTCATATATTGATGAAAACATAATAGGTTCAGATCTGAAATCATGGCACTCGG
>NW_025263357.1:0-1595 GCF_018294505.1 Triticum aestivum
GTGTGAACATGTCCTACTGTGTGTGAGCTAAGTGTGTGAACACGATTTGGTAAAAGGTAGCGGTGAGAGGCCATGTAGGAGTACATGGTGGGTTGTCTCATTGTAGCCGTCCTCAGGAACTGAGTTCTGTGTTTGTGATCCATGATTCAGCTACTACCATACATTGGGCCCTGAAATATGACCCCGCTCGACTTCTTATTCACCCTAGTCCTCTGTCCAGGAGTTGCAAGTAGTTTCTGGTGTTTGTAGCCTACTGGAGGCCGTGGACAGCGCTGACCGTAGGGGTGGGCTGTGATGCGGTAGGTACGTGGCCGGGTGTACCGAATACCCGTTAGGTATCTCGGGAACCCTGTTCACATCGTTCGGGGCCGTATGGGAAACCTCGGCCGGACTCCCTGCGGATGGAACCCGAATAGGCGATAAACCTGGACTAGAGACTTAAGTGTTTAGGTAGGTCGTGGTCTACACCCACGTCGGCTTTCGCTTGAAGTCTGCCGAGCACATGTCGTGTGCAGACGCTAAGTGGTGGAAACATGTATGAAGAAGTACACCCCTGCAGGGTTAACATCATCTATTCGAATAGCCGTGTCCACGGAAAAGGACTTCTGGGTTGCTTATATCAGTTCATAGACAAGTGAAAGTGGATACTCTAAAATACGCAAGATAAGCGTGAGTGCTATGGATGGCGTTCTCGTAGGGAGACGGGAGCGATTCCATAGTGGTGTATTGATATGGGGAATATGTGGACTCGTGTGCGCCACCTCAAAAGAGTTACTTGCAGTCGTAGTTCAGGATAGCCACCAAGTCAAAGCTGGCTTGCTGCAGTTAAACCCCACCATCCCCTTTGTTGATAATGAAGCATATGTAGTTAGTTCTGATGTAAGTCTTGCTGGGTACATTTGTACTCACGTTTGCCTATTTATGTTTTTGCAGAGAGACTTCGGTCTCGCTAGTAGTTCCGCGTGGACTTCGACGTTTAGCTTGTTACCTCAGCTACGATCTTGTGCCCTCGGCAGGATCTGGTAGATAGTCAGGCTTCTCAGCCTTTTTCATTTATAGATGTCTGTACTCAGACATGATAGCTTCCGCTTGTGCTTTGACTTGTATGCTTTGATTGTTGGGTCATGAGACCCATGTTTGTAATATCTCGCTCCTCGGAGCCTATTGATTAAATTACTTGAGTCATAGAGTCATGTTGTGATGCCATGTTGTGTTTGCACATATCGAGCATATTGTGTGTATGTTATTGAAATGCTTGGTATGTGTGGGATCTGACTATCTAGTCGTTTATCTTCAGTAGCCTCTCTTACCGGGAAATGTCTCCTAGTGTTTCCACCGAGCCATGGTAGCTTGCTACTGCTCCGGAACACTTAGGCTGGCCGGCATGTGTCCTTCTTCGTTCCTGTGTCTGTCCCTTCGGGGAAATGTCACGCGATGAATACCAGAGTCCTGTTAGCCCGCTACAGCCCGGTTCACCGGAGTCCTGCTAGCCCAGTGCTACAGCCTGGATTCACTCGCTGATGACCGACACGTTCGATGCTGGGTCATGGATGCCTGTCCCTGTAAGTTTGTGCCACTTTGGGTTTACGACTAGC
>NW_025263358.1:0-1595 GCF_018294505.1 Triticum aestivum
GTCGTTGGACACAAACGAAGCACACGAAGTTGCAATGGCTAACTTTTAACTAAACAAATCCCAAGGAAAAGCTACTAGATGGATCTACTTATATAGGAGCAAGGGGTGGCGGCCAAGGAGGTGGGAGGACGTCCCAAGGCAGCCTAAAACTAAATCTAGGTCGTACAAGGCCAATGGGCCCAAGTGGAGGTGATGTAACACCTTTGGACTTGTAGTTTGACTCGGATTCTGCTGTAGCATCAGATTGTTTCGTCCATAACTCAACACTCCGGACGAATTTGAAGGTGATTCCAATTGGGTTGGAAAGTGCACGATATCTAGTTTCCAACAAAAAAGAATCACCCAATTCGGAGTCCGTATGAAAAACTTGTGTGCGTTTTGAGTCAGGTAACCAGCGGTGTCAAGTAACTCCGAATATTGAGTAAAGCGATTGCCAGGGGAGCGTACGTATACACGGTGTAGAAATATGTGGAGCTGGGTTGGCTATATATGGTAGCAAAAGATTAGCAATAATCAATTCAAAGATGCAATGTTGAATAAACGCTCAACGACGGTACTGTGCTGGTCCTAGGCTAGACCGGACTAGAGACGCGATCCTAGAACACTAATAAGGTCACGGTGTAGCACAACTAGCATCAATGAAGGATACTAATTAGCTCTTGACAGCAAGATATAAGTGAAGATCACAACGGCAGTGAAGATAATGATGAAAAACAACTGCCAAGCAGGATATACAACAACTCTCTCTCCAACTTTCCTCTTGAAAAGTTTGAGACAATTTTCTGATAAGTTCTTTCAAAGAATGCTACTAACTCAAGCTTTCCAATGCAAAAAGAATCACTCAATTCCGAGTTGATATGAGGAGTCAAAGAATTCTAAAACTGGCCTGAAAAATTGGAACAAGCTGTGTTCACGAACTTCGGAGGGCAAAAAGACCTATTTAGAAGCCGATTTTAAGGTGTCAAATATTGAACTAGCTTCTGCAACTATTTAGATGCGGCTCGTCGCTATCTTCAATTTGAGTACTCACGGAGCCAAAACGGACTTCGTATGAGGAAGATACACCTGTTTTACTGAACAGTGCGCAAAACAGATTCCAATCCGAATTCAGGTACGAGATTGATTCTAGATAGATCCAATTTTTTTTCTTCTCTCTTTCTTTTCTCACGCTTTTTTTTTTCTTTTTCTTCTCCCTCTTTTTCTTTTTTTTTCTTTCCTTTTTTCTCTCTTTTTTTTCTTTATCTTCTTTTTCTCCCTCTTTCCAAGACAAACTAGATAAGATGCAGATTCGATCTGGCGAAGATGTGAGTGACCTCAACTATGATTATGACAATAAACAGTGCGTAGCACTGGTGGAAATTGGTGGATGGGATGGTGGACAGCGGATGGGATAATGATGCAGCGGCTGCGTGACTAATGTGAACAGAACTCGAAACTCTAAAGGAACTAGACACTAAGACCAGCAACTCGACACGGCGATGCAACCGATAATTCAATAATGCAAACAATGAAAAGAAAATTGCAAAGGCTCAGTCTGGCTAGGACAAAGGATGAATAGATCTAACTTTTGTTTTGTGGCTTTTTCTCGGACAATA
>NW_025263359.1:0-1595 GCF_018294505.1 Triticum aestivum
GAAGTTTGCACCAACTCTCGAGGTGAGAAAGGGCAATGCACGGTACCGAAGAGGCTAGCAATGATGGAAGGGTGAGAGTGCGTATAATCCATGGACTCACATTAGTCATAAAGAACTCATATACTTATTGCAAAAGTTTATTAGCCCTCGAAGCAAAGTACTACTACGCATGCTCATAGGGGGGAGCTTGGTAGGAGTTAACCATCGCGCGCCCCCGACCTTCACGCAAAGATAAACGATCAAAATACAATGCACGCCAATTTGGTTACATAGTTAGGAGACCATACGTGCATGCTGTAGGGGAACGTTGCATAAAATAAAAAATTTCCTACGTTCACCATGATCAATCTATGGAGTCATCTAGCAACGAGAGAGGAGTGCATCTACATACCCTTGTAGATCACGTGCGGAAGCGTTCAAGAGAACGGGGTTGAGGGAGTCGTACTCGTCGTGATCCAAATCACCGGAGATCCTAGCGCCAAACGGACGGCACCTCCGCGTTCAACACACATACGGTTGGGAAGACGTCTCCTCCTTCTTGATCCAGCAAGGGGTAAGGAGAGGTTGATGAAGATCCAGTAGCACGACGACGTGGTGGTGGATGCAGCACGATCACGGCAGGGCTTCGCCGAGCTTCTGCGAGAGGGAGAGGTGTAGCAGGGGAGAGGGAGGCGCCAAGACTTGGGGTGTGGCTGCCCTCCCTCCCCCCTCTTTATATAGGCCCCCTAGGGGGGCGCCAGCCCTAGGAGATGCAATCTCCAAGGGGGCGGCAGCCAGGGGGGAAACTTGCCCCCCAAGCCAGGTGGAGGCGCCCCCACCCCTAGGGTTTCCAACCCTAGGCGCAGGGGGGACCAAGGGGGGCGCACCAGCCCACCAGGGGCTGGTTCCCCTCCCACTTCAGCCCATGGGGCCCTCCAGGATAGGTGGCCCCACCCGGTGGACCCCAGGGACCCTTCCGGTGGTCCCGGTACAATACCGGTGACCCCCAAAACTTTCCGGATGGCCGAAACCTGACTTCCTATATATAATTCTTCACCTTCGGACCATTCCGGAACTCCTCGTGACGTCCGGGATCTCATCTGGGACTCCGAACAACTTTCGGGTTACTGCATACTCATATCTCTACAACCCTAGCATCACCGAACCTTAAGTGTGTAGACCCTACGGGTTCGGGAGACATGCAGACATGACCGAGACGCCTCTCCGGTCAATAACCAACAGCAGGATCTGGATACCCATGTTGTCTCCCACATGCTCCTCGATGATCTCATCAGATGAACCACGATGTCGAGGATTCAATCAATCCCGTATACAATTCCCTTTGTCAATCGGTACGTTACTTGCCCGAGACTCGATCGTCGGTATCCCAATACCTCGTTCAATCTCGTTACCGGCAAGTCACTTTACTCGTACCGTAATGCATGATCCCGTGACCAGACACTTGGTCACATTGAGCTCATTATGATGATGCATTACCGAGTGGGCCCAGAGATACCTCTCCGTCATACGGAGTGACAAATCCCAGTCTCGATTCGTGCCAACCCAACAAACACTTTCGGAGATACCCGTAGTGCACCTTTATAGTCACCCAGTTA
>NW_025263360.1:0-1595 GCF_018294505.1 Triticum aestivum
GAAGTTTGCACCAACTCTCGAGGTGAGAAAGGGCAATGCACGGTACCGAAGAGGCTAGCAATGATGGAAGGGTGAGAGTGCGTATAATCCATGGACTCACATTAGTCATAAAGAACTCATATACTTATTGCAAAAGTTTATTAGCCCTCGAAGCAAAGTACTACTACGCATGCTCATAGGGGGGAGCTTGGTAGGAGTTAACCATCGCGCGCCCCCGACCTTCACGCAAAGATAAACGATCAAAATACAATGCACGCCAATTTGGTTACATAGTTAGGAGACCATACGTGCATGCTGTAGGGGAACGTTGCATAAAATAAAAAATTTCCTACGTTCACCATGATCAATCTATGGAGTCATCTAGCAACGAGAGAGGAGTGCATCTACATACCCTTGTAGATCACGTGCGGAAGCGTTCAAGAGAACGGGGTTGAGGGAGTCGTACTCGTCGTGATCCAAATCACCGGAGATCCTAGCGCCAAACGGACGGCACCTCCGCGTTCAACACACATACGGTTGGGAAGACGTCTCCTCCTTCTTGATCCAGCAAGGGGTAAGGAGAGGTTGATGAAGATCCAGTAGCACGACGACGTGGTGGTGGATGCAGCACGATCACGGCAGGGCTTCGCCAAGCTTCTGCGAGAGGGAGAGGTGTAGCAGGGGAGAGGGAGGCGCCAAGACTTGGGGTGTGGCTGCCGTCCCTCCCCCCTCTTTATATAGGCCCCCTAGGGGGGCGCCAGCCCTAGGAGATGCAATCTCCAAGGGGGCGGCAGCCAGGGGGGAAACTTGCCCCCCAAGCCAGGTGGAGGCGCCCCCACCCCTAGGGTTTCCAACCCTAGGCGCAGGGGGGACCAAGGGGGGCGCACCAGCCCACCAGGGGCTGGTTCCCCTCCCACTTCAGCCCATGGGGCCCTCCAGGATAGGTGGCCCCACCCGGTGGACCCCAGGGACCCTTCCGGTGGTCTCGGTACAATACCGGTGACCCCCAAAACTTTCCGGATGGCCGAAACCTGACTTCCTATATATAATTCTTCACCTTCGGACCATTCCGGAACTCCTCGTGACGTCCGGGATCTCATCTGGGACTCCGAACAACTTTCGGGTTACTGCATACTCATATCTCTACAACCCTAGCATCACCGAACCTTAAGTGTGTAGACCCTACGGGTTCGGGAGACATGCAGACATGACCGAGACGCCTCTCCGGTCAATAACCAACAGCAGGATCTGGATACCCATGTTGTCTCCCACATGCTCCTCGATGATCTCATCAGATGAACCACGATGTCGAGGATTCAATCAATCCCGTATACAATTCCCTTTGTCAATCGGTACGTTACTTGCCCGAGACTCGATCGTCGGTATCCCAATACCTCGTTCAATCTCGTTACCGGCAAGTCACTTTACTCGTACCGTAATGCATGATCCCGTGACCAGACACTTGGTCACATTGAGCTCATTATGATGATGCATTACCGAGTGGGCCCAGAGATACCTCTCCGTCATACGGAGTGACAAATCCCAGTCTCGATTCGTGCCAACCCAACAAACACTTTCGGAGATACCCGTAGTGCACCTTTATAGTCACCCAGTTA
>NW_025263361.1:0-1595 GCF_018294505.1 Triticum aestivum
TGGGAGGATATATCTATGGACTTTGTTTTAGGTTTACCTCGAACAAAGAAGGGGAGGGATAGCATATTTGTTGTCGTGGATAGATTCTCGAAAATGGCACACTTTATACCATGTCATAAAAGCGATGATGCTGTTAATGTTGCTGATTTGTTCTTTCGTGAAATTATTCGCTTGCATGGTGTGCCAAATACTATTGTTTCAGATCGTGATACTAAATTTCTTAGCCACTTTTGGAGATGTTTATGGGCTAAGTTGGGGACTAAACTGCTTTTTAGTACTACTTGTCACCCCCAAACTGATGGACAAACTGAAGTAGTCAATAGAATGTTGTCTACTATGCTTAGGGCTGTTTTGAAGAATAATAAGAAAATGTGGGAGGAATGCTTGCCTCATATCGAATTTGCTTATAATCGTTCATTGCATTCTACTACTAAGATGTGCCCTTTTGAAGTTGTGTATGGTTTCCTACCTCGTGCACCTATTGATTTGTTGCCACTTCCATCTTCGGAGAAGGTTAATTTTGATGCTAAACAACGTGCTGAATTGATTTTAAAAATGCATGAGTTAACTAAGGAAAACATTGAGCGTATGAATGCTAAATATAAACTTGCTGGAGATAAGGGTAGAAAACATGTTGTGTTTGCACCTGGAGATCTTGTTTGGTTACATTTGCGTAAGGATAGATTTCCTGATTTGTGCAAATCAAAGCTAATGCCACGTGCTGATGGTCCCTTTAAGGTGTTAGAGAAAATAAATGATAATGCATATAAACTTGAGCTGCCTGCAGATTTTGGGGTTAGTCCCACTTTTAACATTGCAGATTTGAAGCCTTATTTGGGTGAGGAAGATGAGTTTCCGTCGAGGACGACTTCATTTCAAGAAGGGGAGGATGATGAGGACATCAATACAATTGTTACACCCACAGCCCCTACTGCTACATATACGGGACCAATTACTAGAGCTCGTGCATGCCAATTAAATTATCAGGTACTTTTGTTTCTTGGTAATGATTCTAATGTTCATGAGAATATGATGCTGCCTAAATTGGATACATTTGTTTTGCTTACAAATGAAGGGCCTAGCTTGGAGAAGGATGAACATTGGAGCAAGAACAAGCATGGAGATGATGCCATGCGCAAGGGGAACAAGAACGGAGTTACAAGTGATGATTTCAGGACTTTGAAGCCACCATAATGGGTGCATGAAGCCTTGGACGAAATATACAAGATGCCACTTCATAAATTTCGTCCCGAGGCTATTATAGGTGCTGCGTCACCTTTTTATTGGGCCAGGCCCATGTAATTTCGAAATACATAAGTATAGGCTATTTTTAGAGTCTGTATGTGTGGGGAAACAAGAGATAGGGTTGATTTCGGACCCCTCCACCAAGGGCCACGAAATTCCCCCTCTCTTCCTCCATATATACATCCCTTAGGGCACCGTTTAGACTTTGGGTTTTGTTTAGATTAAAAGTTCGCCATAGCTGCAACTTCGCGTACTTCGTTTGTGTTCAACGACCAGACAAAGGCGTCACAGAACCCCACCTTGATCAATAAAGCTTTCATCTTATATTCGCAATATCCAGATTGCAATCT
>NW_025263362.1:0-1595 GCF_018294505.1 Triticum aestivum
CTCCAATCTTCACCTGCAACTAACAACGCTATAAGAAGGGCTGAGCAAAGCGGTAACATAGCCAATCAATGGTTTGCTAGGACAATGGTGGGTTAGGGGTTCAACATGGCAATTGGGAGGCTGACAAGCAAAAGGTAGGCATCGTAGCAGTGGCAAAGCAAAAGAGCGAGCAAACTAGCATAGCAAAGATAGTAGTGATTTCGAGGGTATGATCATCTTGCCTGCACAGTTGTCAGAGTTGACTGGATCCTCACAAGCAAACTCAACGGGCTCCTCGGTAGCGAACTCGTCTCCCGGCTCTACCCAAAGACAAACAAGCAACAAGGACACAATCAACCACGGGCAAGACCAAGCAATATGATGAAATGACGATATGCTATGCGGGATGCGATGCGGGATGCAATATGCAAGATATGACAGGAAATGCATGAACCTGGCATCAACTTGGAAAACCAAGTGTGCCACTGGATAGAGGGGATGAAATCGCTTGAAAACGATATAAAGATCATAGGAATCGGAGCTACGGTTTGGAAATGGCGAGCGTTTAAGATATGACATCGGTCTGCGATTTACAGCAAGTAGGCATCTAAATGCAACGAAATGAACATGCTACAGCCACCAAACATGAAAATAAAATACATGGCAGTGATGTACACAAGATGGTTGACAAAACACTAGCACTGAGCCATAGGCAAATTCATCCATTAAGAGGTTCAAACAAGCATGGCTAAAACGCAAATGCAAAACAGATTTCAGACTTAGTGAAATTAACACTAGTCTGAAATTTCAGATCACGAAGCTCTCTTCGGAGCAGCAAAACAACATGATAGAGGACCTGAACATGACAAGTAAGAACATGGCATGGAGCTACTCAACAAGCTTAATAAAACACCCAAAGTGACCTGGGGCCAAAAGGGTTCACAAAATACTCTACCGAGCTTACGAACATCGCTCGAACACAATCAGTTTTCAGACTTAGTGAAAACTGAGACATGCTGAAATTTAACTCACGAAGGCATGTAAACGAGCTCGATGCACTCACTACGGTGCAAGACATGGCAAGGAAAGCATATCACCAACAAGAAGGCACAAAGTGCTAGCTACTCATGGCAAGAACGAAGGCATAGCATGCATGGAACGCTAACGGTAGCATCGGCGAAATCGCAAACAAGTTGACGATCTGCCCAGATTAACAACGAAGCAAAAGTTGAGCTCGATTGAGTCAACCTAGAGCACTCCACAAATGCCAACAAAGACATGGATGGATAGAGCATAACATAAATATCAAAACTCCCTTACTGATCATCCTCAAAAGAGGCACGGATCACTAGGAAACAAGCTGGACATATAGCATCATGAACTAAAATATCCCAGACTTAGTGAAAATCACTAAGTCCCTGAAAT
Source organism: Triticum aestivum (assembly GCF_018294505.1). NCBI lineage: Eukaryota > Viridiplantae > Streptophyta > Magnoliopsida > Poales > Poaceae > Triticum > Triticum aestivum. The sequence goes on from NW_025263362.1 coordinate 1,405, forward strand.
CTGCATTCTCAGGTACCCTACTTCGCAAGCTTGCACAAGACAACACACACATCCTAAAAATGCATGGGTGGCACCTCTGGAAAGAAGACAAAATGCTTCACAATACATCCCAAAGGGGCACAGGCATATCATGCACGGATTAATCATAGCAAAAATGACAAAAGTGCATGATGAACTAACGGATCTGCAAT
>NW_025263363.1:0-1594 GCF_018294505.1 Triticum aestivum
TGGCCATCTGAAGGGACTGTTCTGGTGTGATAGTCAATCCCGACTTGACTACGAGGCTTTCGGAGACGTTATTGTTTTTGATAGCACATACAGAACCAATAAGTACAATCTGCCATTTGTGCCGTTTGTCGGGTTGAATCACCACCGCAGCACCGTTATTTTTGCATGTGGTATCATTTCACATGAAACAAGCCAGGCATACGAGTGGATGTTACGGACCTTTTCTGATGCTATGGGACAGAAGCATCCTATATCTGTGATCACAGATGGGGACCTTGCAATGCAGAGAGCAATCAGGGTGGTGTGGCCTGACTCAAACCATAGGCTCTGTATATGGCACATTCAGCAGAACATTGTACGCCATCTGCATGATGACGCGGTAAAGGAGGAATTCCGATCTTTCATATATGATACATCTTCCATTGAAGAGCATGAGAGAAAATGGTTACACTTCTTACAACGGAATAAAGTAACAAGTCAGGACTCCTGGCTGCATCAGATGTATAAGATGAGAAAACTGTGGTGTGCTCCATATCTTGAGGGTCGTTGTTTTCTAGGATTGAGCAGCAATCAGCGGAGTGAGAGTTTAAACTCGGTGCTACATAAGCATCTTGAGGCTAAGATGATGTTGTTTCCAATGCTAGAGAACTATGAGCGTTGCCTTGCGTCGCGACGCTTGAACGAGGCTCTCCAAGATGTCGAGGCCTTACAGTCTATTCCGTTCACAAAGGAAAATGGTTCAGTTCTTGAGAAACACGTCGCGGAAGTTTTCACTCCTGCTGTGTTTAAGTTGGTCTTATGGAGCATAGATGCTGTCAAAAAATGTGAGATCAGAGAGGTACTTGATGCAGCAGAGGTTACCACATACGTTTTGTCTAAGAAGGAAAGAATGGATAAAAAGATCAAAGTGCGCATGGAGTCGAAGGAAGGTATGCTTCGCAGTATCAGTTGTTCTTGCCGCAAATTGGAATGCGCAGGCACACCATGTTCCCACATATTTTACATATTGGGAATTTCACAAGAAGAAACACTGCCCAGGTGTTGTGTTCCCACTAGGTGGACAATGAGTGCAAAATGTGCATTCGCACCGACCAGAAAGAGCGAGATGTATGCATACTCTGCAGCCCTACAAAGGTACCGTAAGCTAAGGAATTTTAGTCACGCAGCATGTTTCAAGGCATGCCACTCTGATGAGGCGTTTCAGCATCTAAAAAGGGTTTTGGAAGGACAAGATGTTTGGAAGGGATCAACAAGTGAACAAGCTGATAGCAAGGGATCAACTAATGCTCAGGGTAACAACATTAGGTTTGGCCCGTTGATGCCACAATCGACTAACCTTGATGGTGAAGGTTTCGAAAAGGTTCTGGATCCCGTGCATGTGCCAGGCCAAGGTGCTCCGAAGAAAAGGCTACGGGCAAAGATGAAGAAAACCAGAACAAAGGGTAGATGTAGCTATTGTCGTGAGGCAGATGGTGACAATCGACGTACGTGCGCCAAGTTGATAGAGGTACCTAATATGCCGTAATTTAATGTTTTAATGTGTCCAAATATATTCCATGGCATTAATAGTATCCTTATGCGCAGGATCTCAAAG
>NW_025263364.1:0-1594 GCF_018294505.1 Triticum aestivum
TCTGACTTCATTTGTTATTTTTCATGCATTTACTAATTATTTTGAGCTATAAGACCCTAAAATTGAAAAGCATTTCAAATGAACTCTGAAAAGGTTGAAAGTTGGCATGGTATCATCATTTCATCCACATAGCATGTGCAAGAAAGTTGAGAGGGTTAAGGCAAAAACTGGATGCACTTCGTGTACAAAACGGACAATCTCTTTCAAAGTATCAGGATTTCATACGGAAACTCTTTTGTTACAAAGGGATTTCATTTTTTTAACTTAATTGAACTCCTGACTTTTTGTGTGTTCAAAATGCACCATTCAAAGCCACATCATCATTTTTCAATCCTTTCTGACATCATTTGTCATTTTTCATGCATTTACTAATTATTTTGAGCTATAAGACCCTAAAATTGATAAGCATTTCAAATGAACTCTGAAAAGGTTGAAAGTTGGCATGGTATCATCATTTCATCCACATAGCATGTGCAGGAAAGTTGAGAGGGTTAAGGCAAAAACTGGATGCACTTCGTGTACAAAACGGACAATCTCTTTCAAAGTATCAGGATTTCATACGGAAACTCTTCTGTTAAAAAGGGATTTCATTTTTGAAAACTTATTTGAAGTCCTCACTTTTTGTGTGTTCAAAATGCACCATTCAAAGCCACATCATCATTTTTCAATCCTTTCTGACTTCATTTGTTATTTTTCATGCATTTACTAATTATTTTGAGCTATAAGACCCTAAAATTGAAAAGCATTTCAAATGAACTCTGAAAAGGTTGAAAGTTGGCATGGTATCATCATTTCATCCACATAGCATGTGCAGGAAAGTTGAGAGGGTTAAGGCAAAACCTGGATGCACTTCGTGTACAAAACGGACAATCTCTTTCAAAGTATCAGGATTTCATACGGAAACTCGTCTGTTAAAAAGGGATTTCATTTTTCAAAACTTATTTGAACTCCTGACTTTTTGTGTGTTCAAAATGCACCATTCAAAGCCACATCATCATTTTTCAATCCTTTCTGACTTCATTTGTTATTTTTCATGCATTTACTAATTATTTTGAGCTACAAGACCCTAAAATTGATAAGCATTTCAAATGAACTCTGAAAAGGTTGAAAGTTGGCATGGTATCATCATTTCATCCACATAGCATGTGCAGGAAAGTTGAGAGGGTTAAGGCAAAAACTGGATGCACTTCGTGTACAAAACGGACAATCTCTTTCAAAGTATCAGGATTTCATACGGAAACTCTTCTGTTAAAAAGGGATTTCTATTTTCAAAACTTATTTGAACTCCTGACTTTTTGTGTGTTCAAAATGCACCATTCAAAGCCACATCATCATTTTTCAATCCTTTCTGACTTCATTTGTTATTTTTCATGCATTTACTAATTATTTTGAGCTATAAGACGCTAAAATTGAAAAGCATTTCAAATGAACTCTGAAAAGGTTGAAAGTTGGCATGGTATCATCATTTCATCCACATAGCATGTGCAGGAAAGTTGAGAGGGTTAAGGCAAAAACTGGATGCACTTCGTGTACAAAACGGACAATCTCTTTCAAAGTATCAGGATTTCATACGGAAACTCTTCTGTTAAAAAGG
>NW_025263365.1:0-1594 GCF_018294505.1 Triticum aestivum
GTGTGCAACTATTTTGCACCCGTTGTATTTGAACGTAGAGCCTATCACACCCGATCATCACGTGGTGTCTCAGCACGAAGAACTTTCGCAACGGTGCATACTCAGGGAGAACACTTCTTGATAATTAGTGAGAGATCATCTTAAAATGCTACCGTCAATCAAAGCAAGATAAGATGCATAAAGGATAAACATCACATGCAATCAATATAAGTGATATGATACGGCCATCATCATCTTGTGCTTGTGATCTCCATCTTCGAAGCACCGTCATGATCACCATCGTCACCGGCGTGACACCTTGATCTCCATCGTAGCATCGTTGTCATTACGCCATCTATTGCTTCTACGACTATCGCTACCGCTTAGTGATAAAGTAAAGCAATTACAGGGCGTTTGCATTTCATACAATAAAGCGACAACCATATGGCTCCTGCCAGTTGCCGATAACTTCGGTTACAAAACATGATCATCTCATACAATAAAATATAGCATCACGTCTTGACCATATCACATCACAACATGCCCTGCAAAAACAAGTTAGACGTCCTCTACTTTGTTGTTGCAAATTTTACGTGGCTGCTACGGGCTTAGCAAGAACCGTTCTTACCTACGCATCAAAAACCACAACGATAGTTCGTCAAGTTGGTGCTGTTTTAACCTTCGCAAGGACCGGGCATAGCCACACTCGATTCAGCTAAAGTGAGAGAGACAGACACCCGCCAGTCACCTTTAAGCACGAGTGCTCGTAACGGTGAAACCAGTCTCGCGTAAGCGTACGCGTAATGTCGGTCCGGGCCGCTTCATCTCACAATACCGCCGAACCAAAGTATGACATACTGGTAAGAAGTATGACTTGTATCGCCCACAACTCACTTGTGTTCTACTCGTGCATATAACATCAACGCATAAAACCTAGGCTCGGATGCCACTGTTGGGGAACGTAGTAATTTCAAAAAAATTCCTACGCACATGCAAGATCATGGTGATGCTATAGCAATGAGAGGGGAGAGTGTCCGTCTACGACCCTCGTAGACCGTAAGCAAAAGCGTTAGCACAATGCGGTTGATGTAGTCGTACGTTTTCATGATCCGACCGATCCAAGCACCGAACGTACGGGGCCTCCGAGTTCAGCACACGTTCAGCTCGATGACGATCTCCGGACCTCCGATCCAGCAAAGGCTCCAAAGATGAGTTCCGTCAGCACGACGGCGTGGTGATGATGATGATGTTCTACCGGCGCAGGGCTTCGCCTAAACTCCGCGATGATATGACCGAGGTGGAATATGGTGGAAGGGGGCACCGCACACGGCTAAGGAACGATCCATAGATCAACTTGTGTGTCTTTGGGGTGCCCCCCGCCCCCGTATATAAAGGAGCCAGGGGGAGGAGGCGGCCGGCCTAGAGGGCGCGCCAAGGGGGGGAGTCCTACTCCCACCGGGAGTAGGACTCCCTCTTTCCAAGTAGGAGTAGGAGAAAGGGGGGAAAGAGGAGGAAGAGGGGAAGGAAATGGGGGGCGCCGCCCCCCTTCCCTTGTCCTATTCGGACTAGGAGGTGGAGGGGCGCGCGACCCCCTCCTGGCTCCTTCCCTCTTCTC
>NW_025263366.1:0-1594 GCF_018294505.1 Triticum aestivum
GTAGTGTGCTTGAGACCAAGAATATCCGTCCCTGCATATTATTGAGTCCCCTCCAAGCGTGCCTTTTCCAGTCAGTCTCCCCTCATACCGCGATTTAGGGAGACCTATCTTCTTAAGGCCAGGAATGAAGTCAACACAAAACCCAATGACATCCTCTGTTTGATGGCCCATGGAGATGCTTCCTTCTGGCCTAGCGCGGTTACGGACATATTTCTTTAGGACTCCCATGAACCTCTCAAAGGGGAACATATTGTGTAGAAATACGGGCCCCAGAATGACAATCTCGTCGACTAGATGAACTAGGACGTGCGTCATGATATTGAAGAAGGATGGTGGGAACACCAGCTCGAAACTGACAAGACATTGCGCCACATCACTCCTTAGCCTTGGTATGATTTCTGGATCGATCACCTTCTGAGAGATTGCATTGAGGAATGCACATAGCTTCACAATGGCTAATCGGACGTTTTCCGGCAGAAGCCCCCTCAATGCAACCGGAAGCAGTTGCGTCATAATCACGTGGCAGTCATGAGACTTTAGGTTCTGAAACTTTTTCTCTGGCATATTTATTATTCCCTTTATATTTGACGAGAAGCCAGTCGGGACCTTCATACTGAGCAGGCATTCAAAGAAGATTTCTTTCTCTTCTTTCGTAAGAGCGTAGCTGGCAGGACCTTCATACTGCTTCGGAGGCATGCCGTCTTTTTCGTGCAAACGTTGCAGGTCCTCCCGTGCCTCAGGTGTATCTTTTGTCTTCCCATACACGCCCAAGAAGCCTAGCAGGTTCACGCAAAGGTTCTTCGTCACGTGGATCACGTCGATTGAAGAGCGGACCTCTAGCTCTTTCCAGTAGGGTAGGTCCCAAAATATAGATTTCTTCTTCCACATGGGTGCGTGTCCCTCAACGTCATTCGGAACAGCTAGTCCGCCGGGACACTTTCCAAAGATTACGTGTAAATCATTGACCATAGCAAGTACGTGATCACCGGTACGCATGGCGGGCTTCTTCCGGTGATCTGCCTTGCCTTTGAAATGCTTGCCTTTCTTTCGACATTGATGGTTGGTCGGAAGAAATCGACGATGGCCCACGTACACATTCTTCCTGCTTTTGTCCAGGTATATACTTTCAGTGTCATCTAAACAGTGCGTGCATGCGTGGTATCCCTTGTTTGTCTATCCTGAAAGGTTACTGAGAGCGGGCCAATCGTTGATGGTTACAAACAGCAACGCGTGCAGGTTAAATTCCTCCTGTTTGTGCTCATCCCACGTACGTACACCGTTTCCAGTCCACAGCTGTAAAAGTTCTTCAACTAATGGCCTTAGGTACACATCAATGTCGTTGCCGGGTTGCTTAGGGCCTTGGATGAGAACTGGCATCATAATGAACTTCCGCTTCATGCACATCCAAGGAGGAAGGTTATACATACATAGAGTCACGGGCCAGGTGCTGTGATTGCTGCTCTGCTCCCCGAAAGGATTAATGCCATCCGCGCTTAAACCAAACCATACGTTCCTTGGGTCAGCTGCAAACTCAGCCCAGTACTTTCTCTCGATTTTTCTCCACTACGACCCGTCAGCGGGTGCTCTCAACTTC
>NW_025263367.1:0-1594 GCF_018294505.1 Triticum aestivum
GTAGCTCATCAGATGGTGCATTCAAATTGACAAGGCATTCATCATTCTCATGTAGAGATGGAAGATCAGTACATTTGTCATTACCTCTTATGATCAACTCAGATGATGTAGCCACTCTCGGGGGCGATGTGTCACATGGTGGAGGTGATGTAGTCCTGACAACAACGGATGTGGTTGTCATAGTATGCCTAGTAGTTGAAGGAACAATCATATCAACTCTTGGAATGTGCACCGTGCGCTTGTTCTCCTCGTGGCCAACACGTCGTTTTATTTCCTGTTCAGCTTTGCAAGCAAGATGAAACAAATGGTCCATAGGATAACACTCTTCATGAATTAGTATCTCTTGAATATCACGGTTTAATCCTCCCCAAAATCTATCCATAAAATCATCTTCACTTTCTTCTAAAGAGGAATGCAACAAGGTAGTTTGTAACTCATCATAATATTTTGTTACAGTTTCACTACCTTGTTTTAAGTGTTGCAACTTCTTAATCATGTCACGAGTATAATAAGCAGGGACGAAAGTATGTCACATGGCAAGTTTCAAATCATCCCAAGTAGTAGGTATATAATCAGGGTGTAACCGACAATATTCACTCCACCAAACCAAAGCATAACCAGTGAAAGAGCCAACCGCAACCTTAACCTTTTTATGTTCATCGAAATTATGGGAAGCAAATATATTTTTTATGTCGAACTCCCATTCAATAAATAAAGCAGGTTTAAAACGACCATTAAATGGTGGTATAGATACATTAACCTGATCATGTGCATTTGGATGTTTGTGCACCTCTCGTGACGGTTGTGGTATTTGCAAAGGTGGTGGCACGTCTCCCGCGATCGACAAAGCCCATGAATTGACTCTGGATCCTGTCATGATTAGTAGAACAAGAAACAAAACCCAAAAATAATGTTCCTATAACTACTAGGATGTGGTGGTAAAACGCTCACAGTAAAGCAAATATCAATGTCTTACAAGTTCTTACCATGCAGCAGGTGGTGATCGGCAACCAGCGGTGTCAAGTAACTCCGAATATTGAGTAAAGCGATTGCCAGGGGAGCGTACGTATACACGGTGTAGAAATATGTGGAGCTGGGTTGGCTATATATGGTAGCAAAAGATTAGCAATAATCAATCCAAAGATGCAATGTTGAATAAACGCTCAACGACGGTACTGTGCTGGTCCTAGGCTAGACCGGACTAGAGACGCGAGCCTAGAACACTAATGAGGTCACGGCGTAGCACAACTAGCATCAATGAACGATACTAAGTAGCTCTTGACAGCAAGATATAAGTGAAGATCACAATGGCAGTGAAGATAATGATGAAAAACAACTACCAAGCAGGATATACAACAACTCTCTCTCCAACTTTCCTCTTGAAAAGTTTGAGACAATTATCTGATAAATTCTTTCAAAGAATGCTACTAACTCAAGCTTTCCAATGCAAGAAGAATCACTCAATTCCGAGTTGATATGAGGAGTCAAAGAATTCTAAAACTGGCCTGAAAAATTGGAACAAGTTGTGTTCACGAACTTCGGAGGGCAAAAAGACCTATTTAGGAGCCGATTTTGAGGTGTCAAATATTGAACT
>NW_025263368.1:0-1594 GCF_018294505.1 Triticum aestivum
CTTAAAAGAAACTTACTTAAATAGCATCATTTAGAAATTCCATCAGCATTTCTTCCTTTCAACCTTTGGAAGTTGTATGTTCGACCATATTGATCTCGTATAACAATTTATAACTAGTAATCATATTATTTCATCACCAATTTTATTCCCTTTTGATCCATCACTATAGATTTTCATTTCATTGAAACTTGAACACTTATTAATAAAGCGTCATTGACATATTCCGAAATCATTTCCACCATTTCATGATTCGAGGGTAGTCCGTGTATCTATATGCACCTCAGATAGCAACTTACCTATAGAAATTAGACAATTTGGTACAATTTTTAACCGTTTTGATCCATCATGGTAGATTTTCTATTTTGGCGAAACTGAATACTTGTTTAAATAGCATTACCGACAAGTGATAGAAGCCTTGATTCGTTTCTTGTTTCGAAATTGCGTATGCCGCCATTTGAAAATCCAACAATAACTTATAAATGTAGGAGTCACAAAATTTTTAGTAGTTTTTCATAACCTTTTTAATTTATTACTATACATTTTCTCCTCCATTGAAACTCAGAACTCATTTAAATAGGACATTCAACAAATTATAAAAACCTTTCGATCATTCCATTCTTCGAGAGTAGTCTCGACCGCCGTATGGATTTCGAACAGCTTATCCACATAAATTATTCATGTTTAGCACCTTTACTTAAACTTTTGATCCGTTACCGTATATTTGTTTCGCTTAAAAGAAACTTACTTAAATATCATCATTTAGAAATTCCATCAGCATTTCTTCCTTTCAACCTTTGGAAGTTGTATGTTCGACCATATTGATCTCGTATAACAATTTATAACTAGTAATCATATTATTTCATCACCAATTTTATTCCCTTTTGATCCATCACTATAGATTTTCATTTCATTGAAACTTGAACACTTATTAATAAAGCGTCATTGACATATTCCGAAATCATTTCCACCATTTCATGATTCGAGGGTAGTCCGTGTATCTATATGCACCTCAGATAGCAACTTACCTATAGAAATTAGACAATTTGGTACAATTTTTAACCGTTTTGATCCATCATGGTAGATTTTCTATTTTGGCGAAACTGAATACTTGTTTGAATAGCATTACCGACAAGTGATAGAAGCCTTGATTCGTTTCTTGTTTCGAAATTGCGTATGCCGCCATTTGAAAATCCAACAATAACTTATAAATGTAGGAGTCACATAATTTTTAGTAGTTTTTCATAACCTTTTAATTTATTACTATACATTTTCTCCTCCATTGAAACTCAGAACTCATTTAAATAGGACATTCAACAAATTATAAAAACCTTTCGATCATTCCATTCTTCGAGAGTAGTCTCGACCGCCGTATGGATTTCGAACAGCTTATCCACATAAATTATTCATGTTTAGCACCTTTACTTAAACTTTTGATCCGTTACCGTATATTTGTTTCGCTTAAAAGAAACTTACTTAAATATCATCATTTAGAAATTCCATCAGCATTTCTTCTTTCAACCTTTGGAAGTTGTATGTTCGACCAAATTGATCTCGTATAACAATTTTAACTAGTAATCATATTATTTCATCACCA
>NW_025263369.1:0-1594 GCF_018294505.1 Triticum aestivum
AACCATTCGTCCTAGCCAATGATGTGGCACAGGTTTTCTATGTGAAGGACATGTCTACCAAGCTAAGAAAAAGAAAAGATAAGGAAGCGAATGCATCGTACGATGAGCCACATAGGAGCCTTCAAGCCAGGTGACGTTGAGCATCTTACCCATCATGGAGCCTCCGCATTCCGCTTGCTGGCCGACCACTATCTTCGGCTTCACGTTGAAGATCTTCAGCCACAGGCCGAAGTGGGGCTTGATGCGGAGGAAAGCCTCGCACACGACGATGAACGCCGAGATGTTGAGGATGAAATTAGGGGCCAGATCATGAAAATCTAGCCCATAGTAGAACATGAGCCCTCGAACAAATGGGTGGAGGGGGAATCCCAGTCGGCGGACGAAGTGGGGAAGGAACACAACCCTCTCACGGGGTTCCGGAGCCGGAATAATCTGTCCCAAGTCCGGGAGTCGGTGCGCGATGTCTGCAGCCAAGTATCCGGCCTCTCGAAGCTTCGTAATGTCCTCCTCCGTGACGGAGGAGGCCATCCACTTGCCTCCCGCTCCGGACATGTTTGGAGTGGCTGTACGGAGTGTTGGGTTTCGTAGTAATTTCAAAAAAAAATTCCTACGCGCACACAGGATCATGTGATGCATAGCAACGAGGGGAGAGTGTTGTCTATGTACCCAACGCAGACCGACTGCGGAAGCGATGACACGACGTAGAGGAAGTAGTCGTACGTCTTCACGATCCAACCGATCAAGCACCGAAACTACGGCACCTCCGAGTTCGAGCACACGTTCAGCTCGATGACGATCCCCGGACTCCGATCCAGCAAAGTGTCGGGGAAGAGTTCCGTCAGCACGACGGCGTGGTGACGATCTTGATGAACTACAGCAGCAGGGCTTCGCCTAAACTTCGCTACAGTATTATCGAGGTATATGGTGGCAGGGGGCACCGCACACGGCTAAGAAATAGATCACGTGGATCAACTTATGTCTATGGGGTGCCCCTTGCCCCTGTATATAAAGGATGGAGGAGGAGGAGGCCGGCCAAGGCAAAGGTGCGGCCAGGATAGGGAGTCCTACTAGGACTCCAAGTCCTAGTAGGAGTCCACCAAGAGGGGAGGAAGGAAGAAGGAATAGGAGGAGAAGGAGAGGTGGCCGGCCCCCTTTTCCCTAGTCCAATTCGGACTAGAGGGGAGGGGGGGCGCAGCCTTTTTCTCCTCTTCCCACTAAAGCCCATCAAGGCCCAATACTCTTCCCCGTATTCCCGTAACCCCCCGGTACTCCGGAAAATACCCGAATCACTCGGAACCTTTCCGAACTCCGAATATAGTCGTCCAATATATCGATCTTTACGTCTCGACCATTTCGAGACTCCTCGTCATGTCCCCGATCTCATCCGGGACTCCGAACTCCTTCGGTACATCAAAACTCATAAACTCATAATATAACTGTCATCGAAACCTTAAGCGTGCGGACCCTACGGGTTCGAGAACAATGTAGACATGACCAAGACACGTTTCCGGTCAATAACCAATAGCGGGACCTGGATGCCCATATTGGCTCCTACATATTCTACGAAGATCTTTATCGGTCAGACCGCATAACG
>NW_025263370.1:0-1594 GCF_018294505.1 Triticum aestivum
ACCCATGTAATATAATAAGGGGAAAAGATACATAGTTGGCTTACAATCGCCACTTCACCCAATTACATGAATAAAGCATTACATCAATCAGATACAATCAAGGTCCGACTACGGAACCAAAATAAAAGAAGAACCCCAAATGCGACAAAGGTCCCCGATCGACCCCAACTGGGCTCCACTACTGATCAACTAGAACGAAACAACACAAAGGGCAAGATCTTCATCGAGCTCCTCCTTGAGCTTGGTTGCGTCACCTGCACGGTAACATAGGCACCTGCAAACTGGTTTGGAAGTATCTGTGAGCCACGGGGACTCAGCAATCTCGCACCCGCGAGATCAAGACTATTTAAGCTTATAGGAAGGATGGAGTAATGAGGTGGAGCTGCAGCAAGCGACTAGCATATATGGTGGCTAACATACGCAAATGAGAGCGAGAAGAGAAGGCAAAGCACGGTCGACAAAGGTATGATCAAGAAGTGATCCTGGACTACCTACGTCAAGCATAACTCCAACACCGTGTTCACTTCCCGGACTCCGCCGGAAAGAGACCATCACGGTTACACACACGGTTGATGTATTTTAATTAAGGTCAACTTTGGGTTTTCTACAACCGGACGTTAACAAATTCCCATCTGCCCATAACCGCGGGCACGGCTTTCGAAAGTTCAAATCCCTGCAGGGGTGTCCCAACTTAGCCCATGACAAGCTCTCACGGTCAACGAAGGAATAGACCTCCACCCGAGACGTTCCGATCAGACTCGGTATCCCGGTACAACAAGACATTTCGACAGGGTAAAACTAAACCAGCAACACCGCCCGAATGTGCCGACAAATCCCGATAGGAGCTGCACATATCTCTTTCTCAGGGCACACTCAGATTGTCCTAGGTGCGGGTAGGCCAACCCAGAGTTGCCCCTGGTGGCCACCGGCAGCTGACAGGTTGGACCAACACTCAGAGGAGCACTGGCCCGGGGGGGTAAAATAATGATGACCCTTGGGCGCGCGACCCCCAAGGGAAAAAAAAGCTAGGTCGCAAATGGTAAAACCAATGTTGGGCATTGCTGGAGAAGCTTTACTTAAGGCGAACTGTCAAGGGGTTCCCATAATAGCCCAACCGCGTAAGGGACGCAAAATCCGGGAACATAACACCGATATGACGGAAACTAGGGCGGCAAGAGTGGAACAAAACACCAGGCATAAGGCCGAGCCTTCCACCCTTTACCAAGTATATAGATGCATTAATTAAATAGATATATTGTGATATCCCAACAAGTATATAAAGGTTCCAACAAGGAACGGCTCCAATCTTCACCTGCAACTAACAACGCTATAAGAAGGGCTGAGCAAAGCGGTAACATAGCCAATCAACGGTTTGCTAGGACAATGGTGGGTTAGAGGTTCAACATGGCAATTGGGAGGCTGACAAGCAAAAGGTAGGCATCGTAGCAGTGGCAAAGCAAAAGAGCGAGCAAACTAGCATAGCAAAGATAGTAGTGATTTCGAGGGTATGATCATCTTGCCTGAGATCCCGCAAGGAAGAAGAACGAATCCAAGAAGAAGACAAACGGTCGTAGACGAACAAATCCTCACAACT
>NW_025263371.1:0-1594 GCF_018294505.1 Triticum aestivum
GCAATCTAGAGCGGTACACAATAGCTGCAATTCATCAATCATATGTAGGCATGTATTCCATATATAGTCATATGTGCTTGCAGTAAGAACTTGCATGACATCTCTTGTCCTACCACCCATGCCAGCGTGGTCCTATTGGAAACTACGAGTGATTAAGGTGCTCCTCTTAATGAAGAACTGAAACAATGCATTAATACATAGTGAATACATGAACTCCTCAAATTACAGTCATCCCCGAAGAGTATCCCAATTATTGTCACCTTGGGGTCTACGGTTGAGAACAATATCAGGTGCATATAACTTGTAGATATGATCAAGAAATCAAATATATTCATGAAAATACAATAGGTTTAGATATGAAATCATGGCACTCGGCCCCTAGTGACAAGCATTAAGAATAGCAAATTCATAGCAACATCAATCTCAGAACGTAGTGGATACTAGGGATCAAGCCATAGCAAATTGACTCGATTACATGACAAATCTCATCCATCTCCATCTACCTCTAGTGTGCCTATAATGAAATTACTCACTCCCGGTGGTGAACATCATGAGGTTGTCGATGAAGAAGGGATGGTGATGATGGCAGCGACGAATCCCCCTCTCCGGAGCCGCGAACGGGCTCCAGAACAGCCCTCCCGATGAAGAACAGGAGGTGGTGGCTGCTCCGTATTGTAAAACGATGTAATTCCTTCTCTCTGCTTTTTTCTCGGGAAGACGGGACTTATGGACTTGGAGTTATGGCAAATGGATGTTTGTGGGTTCCACAAGCTCCGGCGGCACGCCCCCCGGGAGGGTGGGGGTTGGGAGGGGGCACCCAGTGAGCTTGTGGCTCCTAGGTGCCCCTCCGATAACTCTTTGCACCCGTATTTTTTTTATATATTCAAAAACAAATCTCCGTAATTTTTCATTCAATTCCGAGAACGTTTTATTTCAGCACAAAAAAACACCATAGTAGGTCTGCTAAAAACAACGTCGGTCCGGGCTAGTTTCATTCAAATCATGCAAGTTAGAGTCCAAAACAAGAGTAAAAGTGTTTGGAAAAGTAGATACCTTGGAGACGAGGACAGGCACATAAGTTTCCGAGGCCACTTCGAAGACGGGGACATGACTTCTTGAGGCCTTAGGGGCAATCGCATAAGTGGAAAGGGAGACCTGTAGAATAAGAAAGTAAAGCCTCATAAGGATAATGTAAGGATATGCAGAAGTTCACAACGAAAACGACACTTACATGGCAGGGTTGTGCGCTGTCCCGTCAACGGGTCGGTGGACGGCCGACCCGGTTTTTTCCAGTTCCATTGAGGAATTGAGCTAATCCTTTGACGATTCGATCAACGGACTTTGATAGAAGGAGTATAAGTTCTCTAAGTCAAAATAGCATCGACGAGGATCGTTTCCGGGAGGAAGCGCAGGGAGCACTGTCCACACTTGAGGAAACTAGAATGCCTGGGTAATCGACGATAACAGCCACCTCGGCACTGCTACTTGTGAGCTGCGTTGGGATTTCATCGAAGAAGAGAGGATGAAGCAGTACAGTAGAGATAAGTATTTCCCCCAGTTAAGAACCAATGTTATCAATCCAGTAGGAGAAGCA
>NW_025263372.1:0-1594 GCF_018294505.1 Triticum aestivum
ATTCTTGATATAAAGATGGTAATACTTCAAGGTAGAACAGACCAGAAGCTGGATTGGCATTTTGATCTGCGGAATACAATTGCTTTGACCCAATCCTAGATATGGATGAGATTCTGGAGTTTGTTTCTCCTATTCATTCTGAAATAGAATGGCTTGGCGGACCACAAGGGTAATAGGCATCGACGAACGAATGCACGCATACTCTTGACTATCAATTGATAGGCGAGGGTCGGAAACAACTAAGATGGGACAACTCAAAAGAACATATGATTTTCTGAGTTGTGGATGCATGGATTAGCATGTCGAACGAAGTTCAACATATTTCTTCCGGATAACCCATGTAGAAAGGTAGAACTGGCAGAGCCACAATATATAATGGAGAACTCATCAAGAATAATCCTGTTGTGATATTTCAGTTCAACGAGGAACTTCTGCCATAAGTAGTTCATGGTATTTGGAAGAAAGGAATACCACGAACATCGAGGACTAATGCAAATGTTACTAATATACTAAAGGAACTAGCAACACTATCAACATGATGTAGGTAGGGTGAATCTCGGGTTCAAGAACCCAGGAACAGAATACCTATTACTAAGTAGCATCACGGGATGCTTTCGAGAATGATGGCCAGAATCATCACACTGGGAACACAAATCATGGCTAAATTACTAGATGATCCCCTAAGACACCTAGGGTCATAATAATATCTCCAACATATATGTCAAGGTAACGGAGTACCTCAACTCACTGATTAGTGTGGTTAATCTGGCCCATGGGAACATTGAAACGGGAAGAAAGGATTTGCAAATGCATCAGACTACTTAGAAACCTGGAATGACTCGGACAGCATAACGGCTGTAAATGCTCGGAAAAGATTTGAGACATTCACAAAAATGGTGGCATAACCACTCAGAAGCACAATATCAAGGTTTCGAGATCAACAATTAACATACGGAAGTAGTAGGAACTGAACTGAGACTTAATCCAACAATCTTATAAGTCCACTGATTAGTAACACGTGATCCTAATAGAAAGAAGAGATAGCCTAGTTCTTAATCCCCGTAGAAGAGAAGATGATGACTCAGATCAGAAGGCCATGAGGTATAAGGAGTAAAAAGAGCCTTACGTTCCATCCCACAATCAATTCCCTTATATAACTAAAGAATTTCTAGACTCAACTTCGACCAGTTTGGCTTGGTAATCCTACAGGCAGTCAAGCTCTGATACCAATGCTGTCAGGACCCCGACTCAATGCCACATAGATCTAGCATGTAACACTTCATATCACTTTGCGGCCTCACGCACGGTATTCCCACGGGTGTCGCCTTACCTTTACCCGGGACCGTTTGCGCCTTTTGGCACACGTATATGACAGTGTCGCTAGCATCCATATGATAAGGAGCCCGGGCTGACATGGCTAGTCGTAAACCCAAAGTGGCACAAACTTACAGGGACAGGCATCCATGACCCAGCATCGAACGTGTCGGTCATCAGCGAGTGAATCCAGGCTGTAGCACTGGGCTAGCAGGACTCCGGTGAACCGGGCTGTAGCGGGCTAACAGGACTCCGGTATTCATCGCGTGACATTTCCCCG
>NW_025263373.1:0-1594 GCF_018294505.1 Triticum aestivum
GGAATGGGCCTGGGGTGGAGGCCGGATTGCTAATCGAGCTCCTGGCGTGTCAGACGGTCCTGTTGTGGGGTGCTCCGGACTCGCTTGACGGTGTTCGGGGTTGTCGTTGCCGAATTGGCTGTTTGTCGAAGAAGGCTGCTTTGTACTTCTGCCGCGAGGGCCGTAGTGTGCTCTTCCGTACGGAGGGAGCGGTCTGTGTTTCCATTGACTATTATAACCCCGCGAGGTCCTGACATTTTGAGCTTGAGGTATGCATAGTGTGGTACCGCATTGAATCGAGCAAACGCGGTTCGTCCAAGTAGTGCATGATAGCCACTACGGAAAGGGACGATATCGAAGATTAACTCCTCGCTTCAGAAGTTATCCGGAGATCCGAAGACCGCTTCCAGTGTTATTGAGCCCATACAGCGGGCCTCTACCCCTGGAATTACACCCTTGAAGGTGGTTTTGGTGGGTTTGATCCGTGACGAATCGATGCCCATTTTGCGCACTGTGTCCTGATAAAGCAGGTTCAGGCTGCTGTCACCGTCCATGAGGACTCGTGTGAGGTGAAATCCGTCGATGATTGGGTCAAGGACCAATGCGGCTGAGCCGCCATGACGGATGCTGGTAGGATGGTCCCTACGATCAAAGATGATCGGGCAGGATGACCATGGGTTGAATTTTGGGGCGACGGGCTCCATCGCATAGACGTCCCTAAGTGCACGCTTTCGCTCCCGTTTGGGGATGTGAGTGGCATAGATCATGTTCACCGTTTTCACCTAGGGGGGGAATTTCTTCTGTCCCCCGGTGTTCGGACGTCGGGGCTCCTCATCATCATCGCTGTGCAACACCTTGTCCTTGTTCTCGGCATTTATCTTGCCGGCCTGTTTGAACACCCAGCAATCTTTGTTAGTGTGATTGGCTGGTTTATCGGGGGTGCCGTGAATCTGGCACGAGCGGTCGAGTATGCGGTCCACACTGGACAATCCCAGATTGTTTTTTTTTTGAACGGCTTCTTCCGCTGACCGGATTTGCTGGATCCGGCATTGACTGACGTATCCTCAGCATTGTTGCCATTGTTTCGACGCTTGTGTCTGTTGCGCCGTGGCTTTCCGTTACTGTCACAGATATCTGAAGTGCCAGAGTTGCCTGGCGCAATGTTACTGCGAGCCAGCCAGCTGTCCTCACCCACGCAAAAGCGGGTCATTAGTGTCGTGAGGGCCGCCATGGACTTCCGTTTTTCTTGGCCGAGGTGTCGGGCAAGCCACTCGTCGCGGATATTATGCTTAAAGGACGCCAGGGCCTCGGCGTCCGGACAGTCGACAATTTGGTTCTTTATAGTTAGGAACCGAGTCCAGAATTTCCTGGCTGACTCTCCGGGCTGTTGGGTGATGTGACTTAAGTCATCAGCATCCGGTGGTCGCACATAGGTGCCCTGGAAGTTATCGAGGAACGCGTCCTCAAGATTTTCCCAACTGCCAATGGAGTTTGCTGGCAGGCTATTCAGCCAATGTCTGGCTGGCCCTTTAAGCTTGAGTGGGAGATACTTGATGGCATGTAGGTCATCACCGCGAGCCATGTGAATGTGGAGAAGAAATCTTTGATCCACACC
>NW_025263374.1:0-1594 GCF_018294505.1 Triticum aestivum
CCATACGATTTTCCTGCAGTATATACGTATTTTTGGCCAATGAAACACAACCCCTAGAGTAATTTCCTACAGCCGGCCCGCCCAGATTTCTGGGCCAAGCTCCATCACTGGTTCCATCCCTCTCCACGCCACATCTACCGTGGTGTCGCCATAGTTCCAAGTTCAGTTCCGTACAGGTCCATCACACAGATGAATTACCGAAGCTTATTGCCAGGGCAGCCTCCACGATGAGAACCCAGATCAAGGTCCTCGTCGCCTCCTTGTATGTCACCGTGACCACAGCTCATGTGTTCCTTTGATAAGTGCAAAGAAATATACTCCTACCCAATGATTTGTTGGACAAGGTGGTACATCCACTATTCCATAACTCGTAACTTTTTTTGCAAAATCATTAATATGCAACTTGCCATTGATTTTGCAAAAGAATCTAGGATAAATATACTCATATTACGGTCACCTTGCAAAAAAACATATTTACTATTTAATTAATATGGTAATCTTAGCGAGCATTACCAATCGTGGCAGATGAGAAATGCCTCACGTAAATCTGCAAATTGATCTAGCATTATGCACAACACGAAATCGTGTTTTTCCCATTAGATATTCTTTATTTTGTTTTTTAGCACAAACAACACCCATGTGTATTTATGTTTTTATATTTTCAATGACCGGTGGGGCCCATGCTAAGGGCAGAATGACCGGAAGAGCACATCTGGGGTAGTAATTTTTCTTGGAACCAATGTGGTTAGTTGGGTGTCACAGAAGCAGAAAGTTGTGGCTAATTCCTCATGTGAAGCCGAGTATGTCGCACCTTGTGCAGGAGCATTTTCAAGGAGTTTGGTTGGCAAGACTCCTTGGAGATTTTGTAAAAACTAGAGGTTTTGGTGTGAAGCGTATACCTCCTAGCAGGGATGCGTGCGTGCTTATATAATCAACAATGTACAAGATACGGCAGGTGGTTTTGGGCTTGGCCCTCATCCAAGCTATACAAATTATCTACAAGAGATAGGCTCGCCTCTAACCACCTGCCTTGGGTTACAAGATGATACACACGCACACAATCACAACCGTGACATTGTCATGTTACAATACAACTTAAGCCTATCGTTTAACATCCTCCCTCAATCTAAACATGTCAAGGTTAAGATTGTTCTTGAAGGCTTGAAGTTGTCGAGCTTGTAAAGGCTTTGTGAAGCCATCAGCAACCTGATCTCCAGTTGGTATAAACCAGATTTCCAAAAGCTTTCTTGCAACTCTTTCTCGAACAAAATGAAAGTCAATTTCTATGTGTTTTGTACTTGCATGAAACAGAGGATTCGCAGAAAGATATGTTGCTCCAAGATTATCACACCATAGACAAGAGACTTGTGATCTTTCAACTCCTAGTTCATCAAGCAGGGTTTCTACCCACATTACCTCAGCAGTTGCATTTGCAAGTGACTTGTATTCTGCCTCTGTGCTGGATCTGGAAACAGTTGCTTGTTTCTTGGCATTCCATGATATGAGATTAGAACCAAGAAAAACAGCAAACCCACCAGTAGATCTCCTGTCATCAGGACATCCTGCCCAGTCTGCATCAGAAAAGGCACTTACT
>NW_025263375.1:0-1594 GCF_018294505.1 Triticum aestivum
GCTGTGCGCCGGCTGTCCCAAAATATCTTATCCACCTAACGGTCATATCATTGAAGGGCATTTATGTCTTATCATGTCGGACTGCTCCCTAGGCTATAAATAGCCGCCCCCTACAACCACTAGTCGGTTGGCTGCTCCGAGAGAACTTGACACTTGTCATTTGAGAGCAACCCATCATCTGAGGACTTTGAGCGAAAATCATCGAGTGAGGAAAATCCCAAAATCAAACCCCCACAAACCCAAAGTGATTGAGCATCACTGAAGAAATTGATCCTGCGTGGATCCAACGCTTGTTACCTTTGAAGACTGTGCTTCTTCCAGACGGTTAGGCGTCAAGGTCTAGAGCATCCAAGAGGAATTGTGGATTGCCGAGTGACCAAGTCTGTGAAGGTTTGGAAGTCACCTGAAGACTTACCGCGAGTGATTGGACGAGGCCTGTGTGGTCTTAGTTCAAGGAGAATACGGTGAGGACTGGGTGTCCTGAGTTGCGGCTCAGAGACTAGGTGTCCGGGACTGCGTGTCCTCGAGTTTAAATACTCAGCCGCTCCAACCAGACGTACAACTGAGACAGCAGTTGGAACTGGTTTACCAAATCATTGTCTTCACCAACTAACTGGTTCTATTTCCTCAACCCTTCCATTTCCTCATTACTGTGTTGTGTATTTGTTCATATCTGTGCTTGAAGACTTTGACTGAAGACTTTCTCAAATTCCTCAGTTCAATTTCTTCAGTCTGTTTGTCTTCATCTTGTGTTATCCTGTGATTACGTTTTCTGTACTCTATGCTAGTCTTCATTTCATCATGATGACCATGCTTGTATCCTGTTATGCTTACTTCTGAGTACTTATTCCGCTGCTAGTAGTTCTTTAGTAAGGAATTTCCTCACCGGCAAATTCCTCAGTGAAGAATTCATAAAAATCGCCTATTCACCCCCCCTCTAGTCGATATAACGCACTTTCAACTGGTATCAGAGCGAGGTACTCCCTTGTTCTGTGTGATTTTTGGTTTAACCGCCTGGAGTTTTATTTATGTCAACCGCAGGTATGATCAAGGTCTCGGCTGGGTGTCCTACCTTTGATGGGACGGACTACCCCTACTGGAAGAACAAGATGCGAATGCATCTTGAGGCAATTAACAACGATCTCTGGTATGTTGTGGAAAATGGTGTCCCCTCTGTCACACCCTCACTGAACGCTACCGATGTGAAGAGATTCAAGCAACTCGATTCCCAAGCGAAGAATATCATATGTGGCCATCTGAGTAAAGGACAGTATGGAAGAGTGAGTGCTTTGGAAACTGCTAAGCTTATCTGGTTTAGGCTGTCCAAAGTGAATGAAGGTGTCTCAACTTAGCGTGACTCTCGAGTTGATGTTCTTCGGAATCTCTTCAACCGCTTCAAAAGACTCGACAATGAAAATGTCCAACAAACCTTTGATCGCCTCACTGACATCTCAAATGAGTTTCAAGCCCTCGGTGCCACTGACATCACTGATCATGAAGTAGTGAAGAAACTATTGAGATCACTTGATTCCTCATTTGATACTCTGGGACTGATGATACAAGAACGTGCTGACTACAAGTCTCTTGATCCTGC
>NW_025263376.1:0-1594 GCF_018294505.1 Triticum aestivum
CGAATCCAGAAAAATACTCCCCGTTTGCGCCAGGAGGCCCGGAGTACCCTCAAATTCAGCCTTAAGCAGGACTTTTTGGCCTGAAAGTCAAAGAACATCATTCGTCGTTGTTTTCACACAAGTTTCTGAGCCCATTGGCACTTCCTTTTGAAGGAAATTCGAGAGATTATGTTGCTTATAGACATTAGCCCCCAGGTAGGGACAAACGTACCTTTCTGCAGATGCTCTATGATCCGGGCAATCTCATTTGGCCGTAAATTGAAGAAAATCCACCGGCTATATGCCTTATTCTCCTTGTTTTCGCCGGATGGCATGCTATAACTCATGTGCGTGAAAGCCAAGAACTAAAGGGCATTCCTGGCATCAGTCAATATATATGTGGAAACGATATCTCCACTATAGAGGACAAGAAATTTTGGGGCAGTCGGGCAAAAAGCGCATGAGAAAATGAAGTACTTTCAAGGACTGCCATAGAATGGACAGATGCTCACTAAGATGGTCATAAATATGTCATTAGGAGTCCGTGTCAGACCCATAAGTACTCAAACTGCTCGCGGCGAGCGCGCGAATCCAAAAAAAACTCCCCCCTTGCGCCAGGAGGCCCAGAGTACCCTCAAATTCAGCCTTAAGCAGGACTTTTTGGCCATGAAAGTCAAAGAACATCGTTCATCGCTATTTTTCAGACAAGTTTCTCAACCCATTGGCACTTCCTTTTGAAGGAAATTTGAGAGATTATGTTGCTTATAGACATTAGCGCCCCTGGTAGGGAAAACGTACCTTTCTGCAGATGCTCTATGATCCATGCAATCTCATTTGGCCGTAAATTGAAGAAAATCCAGCGGCTATATGACGTATTCTCCTTGTTTTCGTCGGATGGCATGCGGTAACTCATGCGCGTGAAAGCCCAGAACTAAAGGGCATTCTTGGCATCAGTCAATATATATGTGTAAACGATATCTCCACTATAGAGGACAAGAAATTTTGGTGCAGTCAGGCAAAAAGCGCACGAGAAAATGAAGTACTTTCAAGGACTACCATAGAATGGACAGATGCTCACTAAGCCGGTCATAATTTTGTCATTAGGAGACCGTGTCGGACCCATAAGTACTCAAACTGCTCGCGGCGAGCACGCGTATCCAAAAAAATACTCCCCGTTTGCGCCAGGAGGCCCGAAGTACCCTCAAATTCAGCCTTAAACAAGACTTTTTGGCCTGAAAGTCAAAGAACATCATTTGTCGCTATTTTTCACACAAGTTTCTGAACCCATTAGCACTTCCTTTTGAAGGAAATTCGAGAGATTATGTTGCTTATAGACATTAGCCCCCCTGGTAGGGACAAACGTACCTTTCTGCAAATGCTCTATGATCCGGGCAATCTCATTTGGCCGTAAATTGAAGAATCCAGCGGCTATATGCCTTATTCTCCTTGTTTTCGCCAAATGGCATGGTGTAACTCATGCACATGAAAGCCGAGAACTAAAGGGCATTCCTGGCATCGGTCAATATATATGTGGAAATGATATCTCCACTATAGAGGACAAGAAATGTGGGGCAGTCAGGCAAAAAGCGCACGAGAAAATGAAGTACTTTCAAGG
>NW_025263377.1:0-1594 GCF_018294505.1 Triticum aestivum
TTTTTCTCGTGTCAACATAGAACAATAGGAGTGTTGCGTGAATTTTTGTGATTTTTCGGGGTTCGTTTGGACATTTTTATCCATCAACTGAGTTTTCAATGCATTTTATGTGCATAATTCAAATTTGAACTACAAGCACATGCTCTAGTGCGAATAAATTGGTTGCAAAATCAAATCTGTGTCCTTGGGTGCATGCTTAGGTCCCATGCAAGAAATGGGAATGAATTTCAAACACCGGGGCACCGTTGATTGCCGGCAAAACGTTGAGATGCCTGGTTTTTAAATTCTAGTAAATCCAAAACTCGTCAGAAATTCATGAAACTTGGCATGCTATCATGGAGCGGCATCAACATGTCGTGGTACAAATTTTGTCCCATTTGGGGCAGGTTTGGGTATATGCTTCTCACAAACTGGAGCTTCTCACAACAAGCATGATGGTTTTCGTTAGGGAACGTCCCACCTTTGGGGATGAAATGATATCCATTGCCTCTTATTGGTTTCAATTTTTTTTCTCGTGTCAACATAGAACAACAGGAGTGTTGTGTGAATTTTTGTGATTTTTCGGGGGTTTTTGGACATTTTTATGCATTAACTGAGTTTTCAATGCTTTTTACGTGCATAATTCAAATTTGAACTACATGCACATGCTCCAGTGCATATAAATTGGTTGAAAAATCAAATATGTGTCCTTGGGTGCATGCTTAGGTCCCATGCAAGAAATGGGAATGAAAATACAAACAACGGGGCACCGTTGATTGCCGGCAAAACATTGAGATGCCTGGTTTTTAGATTCTAGTAAATCCAAAACTCGTCTGAAATTCATGAAACTTGGCATGCTATCATGGAGCGGCATCAACATGTCGTGGTACAAATTTTGTCCCATTTGGGGCATGTTTGGGTATATGCTTCTCACAAACTGGAGCTTCTCACAACAAGCATGATGATTTTCGGTAGGGAACGTCCCACCTTTGGGGACAAACAATATCCATTGCCTCTTATTGCTTTCAAATTTTTTTCTCAAGTAAACATAGAAAAACAGGAGTGTTGTGTGAATTTTTGTGATCTTTCGGGGTTTGTTTGGACATTTTTATGCATTAACTGAGTTTTCAATGCATTTTGTGTGCATAATTCAAATATTAACTACATGCACATGCTCCAGTGCATATAAATTGGTTGAAAAATCAAATCTGTGTCCTTGGGTGCATGCTTAGGTCCCATGCAAGGAATGGGAATGAAAATTCAAACAACGGGGCACCGTTGATTGCCGGCAAAATATTGAGATGCCTGGTTTTTAGATTCTAGTAAATCCAAAACTCGTCTGAAATTCATGAAACTTGGCATGCTATCATGGAGCGGCATCAACATGTCGTGGTACAAATTTTGTCCCATTTGGGGCATGTTTGGGTATATGCTTCACACAAATCGGAGCTTCTCACAACAAGCATGATGATTTTCGGTAGGGAACGTCCCACCTTTGGGGACGAAACAATATCCATTGCCTCTTATTGCTTTCACATTTTTTTCTCGTGTCAACATAGAACAACAGGAGTGTTGTGTGAATTTTTGTGATTTTTCGGGGTTCGTTTGGACATTT
>NW_025263378.1:0-1594 GCF_018294505.1 Triticum aestivum
CCGCCAAAGTTCATTTATACGTAAAATATAAATAAAACTTCAAAAAATAAAGCACTCCCCACCCGCCGCATCCGGCAGCCCTAGTCGTCCTTCTAAGAGTTAGAGCTCGTGAGGTCAAAGTACACCAGTGCCTCTGCCTAAAGAAAGGCCTGCCGGTAGACCACCAACGCCGCCTCCTTTGGCGTCTGCCTTGGCGGCTGTTCCTGCCTAGCGCAGCGCACGCGCCTCCTTCGCCTGTTGCCGCCATTCCTCGTCCTCCTCGTGCTCTCGCTGCATCCGCCATTCCGCGTCAGCCCGCTAGTGCGCCTTCTAGACCTCGAGTGCTGCACCTCCTCCTCGTCAGTGGAGTGCATCCACACACCCGGCGTGTTGAACCACTCCCGAGCGACACCGGTCCACTGCTACCTCTCGAGGACACCATCGGGCAATTTAGCACCGGCGTGGGCGTGGGCGGTACCCGTGGTGACAGTGGCGGTAGCGGATAGACGCAATCGCATGCCGTGAAGAGCTGGAGTGCCTCCTTCATGCCACCCTATCCCGTGGCCGACGAGCGCCCCCGTCCCCTCAGCTGGCACCAGTGTCCATCTCGCTGGACCGCACGACGAGCTGGCCTCGGCGTCATGCTTGGCCTTGGGCCTTTGCCAAAGAAGCCGGCCATGTCATCTAGGTTTTCCTAGCTGCCAGCGAGGGGGCACGTGTGGCCAGATGTGGACGGAAGTGAAAATCAGAAGTGGATGTGCCCCTGCACACGCTTGCCATTTAAAAAGACCATGGGCTAGCCACGCTTCACGCCGTTGCCATGCGTGCCCAAGTTAGGTGGACGCATTGACTATGACCACGGGTGGTAGTGGGGCGGCCGACACGCGGGCCCGAGGTGGACACCGAGGGGATGTGTGGCACGTCTGTCTCGTGTCTGTGTGGACGCAAATCAGGCACAAGTTTGGACCGGAAATGCGTCCACACAGATGACAAGCGGACAAGATTTGGTTTTGCATCACGCTTTGGGCCCACGTTTTCGTCCGTTTCAACCCAAAACGAACACGCGTGGACCAAATGCATCGACGTGTTGGAGTTTCCCTAACTCTTCATGCATGCATCGACCACCTCCGTGGCCTTGAATCCGAGTTCTTTTAGAGGAAGGCCTTTATGGCTAGTTTTATTAAAATTTAAATAACACTTACACCATCAGCTAAAAAATTATGAATAAAGCCAGGAGGTGAGTCCAACCACACATTTGTTGGATCATCACAACCTTTTTGTCCTAGCACATGAGCTACCATATTTGACTCGCGGTTACAATGCTCGATCAAAACCTTCCCGAAATCAAGACTAAGTTCTCAGGCCTTCGATCTGAGTTTATCGAATGGTCCGCACAACATGACCCTTATTGCAACCCTTTGGAGCTATTGCAGAGCGGCTACGCATTCGTGGGCCTCCTTTCCCGTATGCCACGTGTCCCTGCGAACCATATACACTTTCGCTGTCTCTTATCTGAAAGCGTTCTCATCGCATCATTTTTCAACCGAATTGATCCCCTTTCTCCTTGGCTCCTTGCATTGCTTCTCCTAAGAGAGCCTCTCTCTCCCTGCCCTCT
>NW_025263379.1:0-1594 GCF_018294505.1 Triticum aestivum
AAGTAAACTTCAGATCGACCGTGCCAACACCATGAACAGAAGCACTCGCGCAACTCCCCATCAATACGGACCCGTGGCCTGTGACCTGGTAAGAAGAGAACAATGAAATGTCAGCACACACATGAACACCTGCACATGTATCCACCCACCAATCGGTAGGCTGAAACACTGAAAAAACAGTAAATAAATTACCGTACCCAGATGCACCATTCTCATTGTTGCCCACAATCATGTTGATAGACTTGGAGTCCTGTCCTGACTTCTTAAACTTGTTTGGGCACTTGTTGGCCCAATGTTCAGTAGAACCACAAGTAAAGCAGCCCTCATCCTTCTTGTTCTTCTTGAAGGTCTTCTTACCCTTCTTCTTAAAGTCGGTATTCTGTTGGACACAGTTCTTTCCCTTGAACTTGTGGGAGTTGAAGTTCCTCTGGTTCACCATGTTGGCAACAGAAGTCCCTTCGGTCCCTTTTCCGTGCGAGTCCTTTGCCCTCGAATTCTGCTCAACACTCAGATGGCCAATGACATCCTCCACAGAGAATTCACGCCTCTGATGTTTCAGAGTGGTGGCAAAGTTCTCCATGAATTGGGGAGCTTAGCGATTATGCAGCCCGCGACAAACTTGCCCGGTAACTCGCACTTCAGAAGCTGAAGCTCCTTAACAATGCATATTATCTCATGAGCCTGCTCCAGTACAGGACGGTTCTCAACCATCTTGTAGTCGTGGAACTTCTCTATAATATACATCTCGTTCCCTGCATCGGCGGCCCAGAACTTAGATTCGAGCGCCTCCCACAAGTCCTTGGCGACATGCACATGTAAATATGCGTCGACCAGTTTATCTCCGATCACGCTAAGAACTGCTCCGAGAAACACAGTGGTTGCCTCCCTGAACGCCTTCTCCTGTTCAGGAGCAATCGTTCCCGTGGACACACCGGTGACCCAGAACACATTCATAGCCGTGAGCCATAAAGTGGTCTTTGTCTGCCAACGCTTAAAATATGTATCGGTAAACTTATCCGGTTTCAGTGCTGCGGCAAAGCCACTTGACGAAAAATTCCTACACATAACAGGTTTTTGGATTGTTGAGTAAATAGGAAATTTCCCGATTAAATTAATCCACGAGTAAATCACTAGCATGGCATTGACTAAGTTGATAACGTAATGACTTTGATCTAAACATCCACCTACTAAGCAAACAGTAGACAAATCTACACATACTGCTAGTACTGCTAATATGAAATTAATCAGGAACGGGATAAACGAGTTATACCCTCCAGTAGGCCATGCAGAGGCCGTGGCTTTGGTGGCAGCAGCGGCGTCCTCGACGGCCTTCTTGTCGGCTTCAGCTTTCTTGGCGGCGGCACGGTCGGGGTCGGTGGACATGGTGATGATGAAGGCGACGCGGACGTAGAGGAAGTAGATGATCGGAAGCGAGCAGTCGCGTAATCGCTGCCCAAAAACCTATTCGCCCCTCACCCCATACAGGAACCAGAAGGGCGTGGTTTCGGAGACCTGCTCTCCCGTCGCTCCAGTAGGCCATGCAGAAGCCGCGGCTTTGTTGGCAGCAGCGGCGTCCTCGACGGCCTTCTTGTCG
>NW_025263380.1:0-1594 GCF_018294505.1 Triticum aestivum
CGGCAAGCATAGAGCTACGATCGTGGGGAGGAGGGGCTGAGGCTACGGCAAGACTCGCCGGACCTTGGGGTTTGAAGTGGTGGTGAAGGAACGGCGAGAGGAGTGCGGCATCGCCGGAATTGAGCAGAGCCCGAGGCGGCGGCCATGGCAATGGGGAGAGGACGGGGAGCTCCTGGAGCTCACGCGACTAGCTAGGGAGGGCGCTGGGAGAGAGAAGGAGCTGCTGGAGTGCTTGGGGTCTCGGGGGAAGGCTTTTAAATAGGCGGGCGAGGAGATGTCCAGCCTGTCACTGCCGAACGAGTCCGGCCAGGGCTCTGGCGCGCGCAGGGCTCACGGGGAGGGACGGGAAGGTGACAAGGGGGATCAGGACGAGCAGCAGAGGCTCACGGAGACGAGGGCGCTCATGGACGAGAGGAAGAAGAGGACAGGGGCGAGGAAGAAGATGATGGCCATGGGAGCACTACTCGACCTTTGGCATGGCTCATCAGAGAAGAAACCGGAGGGGGCCAGAGGTCCAGGCGAAGGGCGACGACGATGCGGTGCTACTGGACATGCGGGGATGAACCAAATCCAACTAGAGCAACTATGCCGATGCCAAGAGTGGCTAGACCATTGTTTTGGATGGCAATGCTCGTGGTCGCCAAGGACAATACGCACTCTGGCTATCTACTTAGTGCCAAACCATGTCTACAGCATAGTCCTTCCAGAGGAGAGTATTACCGCGGTAATTAAACGGGCAGAGACAAAGGGAGCTGAGTAAACTAAGCTCCACAAGTTTGCTATTGCAATCTTGGCAACATCCTAGAGATAAAACCATAGAGGTTAAAAGGTAAACTTGTTGTCTGGAAGGCTTAGGGTAGCAAGGACTACGGTCCTGGGGGTTATGAGGCCATTAGGGCAATTATTTAATATAGTTGTAGTGCAACTACCAAAATATGTCCAGAAAACAAAAGAGGAAGAAACACTCACTAGGTGTGTTGGCTTGGGCTCCCACTTGGCAAATCTTCATGATTTGGTCATAAGTAGATGATGTAAAAAGATCACACCAAATGGACTTGCCAAATTCGTACTTGCTTCACAAGCATCACTTCTGACCAGAGACTTGGGAAAATCCTAGGGACATATTGGCTACATGAAATGATCCAATCTCTTGGGTAGGTGGGTTATATGGATAAGAGAAGGCTTGGGAATATTTTCAGCCATAATGGAGCAAGATAAATTATACTTGCTTCACAAATTGAAAATTTGGACAGAAAGCAAGAATTGCTCCGGTGCTCACATAGTTCAATGAAATGAGCTGACATTGGGTGGAGGCCATTGATTTGGGATACTTGAGAAGATGGCAAAGTTTCATCCCATTTGAAAACTCTATGAAGGTACTTCCTTCACAAAGTTGAAATTTGGTCAGAAACTTTGAAAAATTGCACAGGGAGCTTGGATGAAGGGATTGAGCTCATCTTTGGTATGCGTGGGTGATTTATCAATATTAATCACCCTGCCAATTTGCAGCTCAAATGGAATTAGGAATAAAGCACTTCCTTTGCAAAATTTCAGAGAAGGCAGAAACTTGCATTGGATAATGTGCCCAATTTTT
>NW_025263381.1:0-1594 GCF_018294505.1 Triticum aestivum
TGCATTTATGTGCATAATTCAAATTTGAACTACATGCACATGCTCTAATGCATATAAATTGGTTGAAAATTCTAATATGTGCCCTTGGTTGCATGCTTAGGTCCCATGCAAGGAAAGGGAATGAATCTCAACTCGGCCGCAAACATTGAGATACCTGGTTTGTAAATTCTAGTAAAGCCAAAACTCGTCTGAAATTTATGAAACCTGGCATGCTATCATGGAATGGCACCCGACATGCCATGGTAAATTTTTTGTCCCATTTGGGGCAGGTTTGGGTATAAGCTTCTCACAAACCAGAGCTTCTCACAACAAGCTTGATGGTTTCGGTAGGGAACATGCCACCTTTGGGGACGAAATACCCGTTGCCTGTTATTGCTTTCAAAAAATTTCTAGTGTCAACATAGAACAACAGGAGTGTTGTGTTCAATTTTTGAATTTTTCGGGGTTCGTTTGGACATTTTTATATATTAACTAGGTTTCTAGGCATTTTATGTGCATAATTCAAATTTGAACTACATGCACAAGCTCCAGTGCATATAAATTGGTTGAAAAATCAAATCCGTGTCCTTGGGTGCATGCTTATGTCCCATGCAAGAAATGGGAATGAATTTCAAACACCAGCACTATTGACTACCGGCAAAACATTGAGATACTTTGTTTTTAAATTCTAGTAAATCCAAAACTCGTCTGAAATTCATGAAACTTGGCATGCTATCACGGCATGGCACCCGACATGCTGTGGTAATTTTTGTGTCCATTTTGAAAGAAGGCGCACTCGAATAACAGTCAACAAAGGCATTTTGAAACAACTAGCTGCCACTCTAACATCGCAAACATTTTAGATAGAACACCCATATGTACACTGACAGCTTTCCCAGTAAGCCAAGGAAAAATGTGCCGAGCAGGATTTGTTCAGCTCTTCATCGCAAACATTTTAGATAGAACACCTGTATGCAAAGTGAGAGCCATGGTCTTCCGCAGTAGGCCAAGGGAAAATTCGCTATGCAGGATTTGTGCATCTCTTCAACGAAACGGTTCGGATTGAATAAGGTATGCAAAGCGAGACTTCAGTGCTAAGCCAAGAGAAAATCTGGCAAGCAGAATTTCTACCTCCCTTCAACAAAAATGGTTTTTTTGGATGACCCGTGTGCAACCACGTCCAGATAATTTGGTAGGATTTGCATCTGTCATATTGGGTAAACAATGCAAACTGGAAAGATTGACATTTGTTGATCTAGTAACATTGCCATTTGTCAATCCTTCTAACACTGTGATTTGTCAAAATATGCAGCTACAAATCACTAGCACTATCTAATTTTTGCAACTAAAATTCAGTAATTAAGCATAGATTTCATTCATAGATTAAGCAGTCGTGCTTAATTTATACAAACAGTTCAACTTTACAGCTGAACCGACCAAACTTTTTCCCAATTGTTGCCAACCACGTACTGAAATAGCTTGTTCAACTATATATACTAGCTATTTTAAGTATGTTGTACCGTTCCACCACATCTATAGTCAGATGAACTGAACAAAATAGCCCCTAAATACTACTAAGGATGGGCTTTGTACTACTTCCGGCAGCCTCTCCTAT
>NW_025263382.1:0-1594 GCF_018294505.1 Triticum aestivum
GCCCAGTAATGATGTACTGTTTCATCGGGCTCTTGCCGTATTTGAGATAGATCGCTTATGTTTGGGTGGGCAGGTGGAATTAAATTCGGAACCCCGCCCAATCTGAGGCACAAAGGCCGAGAAGTTTCTGGATTTGGAAGCTTGGATTGCTAGTTGTTATCCAACAAATCTGGTCCGATGCCTGACTTTAGGTTCAGTACTTGATCGACGTCCGTCCCTCCACGGGAATCCGGCATGGAGGGATCGGGAATCCAGACATAACTGGTCTTTAACATAGAAGAAGAGTCGCCGCGTTGTTCCTCCACCACAACAACGTGGTGGGTAGCCTGGGGAGAGTTAATTTCTCTCAGATCGGTTTTAAGCCCAATCTGATCATAGTCTGTAGCGACTCCCAGGGCGGCGATGCGATCCAAGAGCTCATTTACGGAGGAGAGCTCCATTGGATCTAGCTGCTCGGCGAATTCCGAGTTGACGTGAAGATCGCTCTTGATGACCTGAGAGGTCATTGTCGGAGCGGCGGCCGAATAGGCAGTCATAAGAAAACCGCCTAGCCGGATAGTTTGGCCGGTGGCTAAAGCTCCCTTGACGACGGCGCCGTCTTTAAAGACAGGAAAAGGCATCCCTCCTGATTGCGACGGCATAGAGGAACTCTCAATGAAAGCACCAATGTCGGTGTCAAAACCGGCGGATCTCGGGTAGGGGGTCCCGAACTGTGCGTCTAGGCGGATGGTAACAGGAGACAAGGGACATGATGTTTTACCCAGGTTCGGGCCCTCTTGATGGAGGTAAAACCCTACGTCCTGCTTGATTGATATTGATGATGTGGGTATTACAAGAGTAGATCTACCACAAGATCAAGGAGGCTAAACCCTAGAAGCTAGCCTATGGTATGATTGTTGTTTGTCCTATGGACTAAAGCCATCCGATTTATATAGACATCGGAGAGGGCTAGGGTTACACAGAGTCGGTTACAATGGTAGGAGATCTACATATCCGTATCGCCAAGCTTGCCTTCCACGCCAAGGAAAGTCCCATCCGGACACGGGACGAAGTCTTCAATCTTGTATCTTCATACTTGGAGTCCGTCCAATGATGATAGTTCGGCTATCCGGACACCCCCTAGTCCAGGACTCCCTCAATGACCCAGGAACCTTTGTATCCCGAGGTCCATCCTAAGAGAGTTGAGCAAGATTCTCAGAGAACTAATACTGATACACCTAGTCCTTCTAAGAAAAAGAAAAAGAAAAATGATAGGACTTTGCATGCTTCTAGTGAACCTGTTGTTGACACACCTGAGAATCCCAATGATATTTCTATTTCTGATGCTGAAACACAATCTGGTAATGAACATGAACCTAGTGATAATGTTAATGATGATGTTCATGTTGATGCTCAACCTAGTAATAACAATGATGTAGAAATTGAACCTGATGTTGATCTTGATAACCCACAATCAAAGAATCAATGTTATGATAAGAGATACTTCATTGCTTGGAAGCACAGTAAAGAAAGAGAACCATGGGTTCAGAAACCCATGCCTTTTCCTCCTAAGCCATCCAAGAAAAAGGATGATGAGGATTTTGAGCGCCTTGCT
>NW_025263383.1:0-1594 GCF_018294505.1 Triticum aestivum
AAGAGAAGGTCATCTTTTTTGAATGCCTGAGCAGTATGAAGGTCCCGTCTGGATTCTCGTCCAATATAAAGGGAATAATAAACATGGCGGAGAAAAAGTTCCAAAACCTGAAGTCTCACGACTGCCACGTGATTATGACGCAATTGCTTCCGATTGCTTTGAGGGGGCTCCTGCCGGAAAATGTTCGAGTAGCCACTGTGAAGCTATGTGCATTCCTCAATGCAATCTCTCAGAAGGTAATCAATCCAGAAGATCTACCACGGTTACAGAATGATGTGATCCAATGTCTTGTCAGTTTCGAGTTGGTGTTCCCGCCATCCTTCTTCAATATTATGACGCACCTCTTGGTTCACCTAGTCGAAGAGATTTTCATTCTCGGTCCTGTATTTCTACACAATATGTTCCCCTTCGAGAGGTTCATGGGAGTATTAAAGAAATATTTTCGTAACCGTGCTAGGCCAGAAGGAAGAATCACCAAGGGCTATGGAAATGAGGAGGTAATTGAGTTTTGTGTTGACTTTGTTCCTGACCTTAAGCCGATTGGTCTTCCTCGATCGCGGCATGAGGGGAGACTAAGTGGAAAAGGCACGATCGGAAGGAAATCAACGACATGTATGGACGACCATTCTCTGACTGAAGCACACCACACTGTACTGACCAATTCCAGCTTGGTGGCTCCGTACTTTGAGAAAGACAAGAATATTTTACGCTCGGACAACCCGGGGAAGCCTGAATCCTGGATTAGGAAGGCCCACATGGAGACTTTCGGCAGTTGGTTGAGAAAACATTTAATGAATGACAATGATGTTGTAGATCAGCTATACATGTTGGCCAAGACACCATCTTCGACTATAACGACTTTCCAAGGGTACGAGATAAATGGGAATACATTTTACACGATCGCCCAAGATAAAAAGAGCACCAACCAAAACAGTGGTGTCCGCTTTGATGCAGCAACCGAGAATGGGCAAAAGGTCACATATTATGGTTACATAGAGGAGATATGGGAACTTGACTATGGACCCTCCTTTAAGGTCTCTTTGTTCCAGTGCAAATGGTTCAAGCTAACAGGAGGTGGGGTAAAGGTGGACCAACAATATGGAATGACAATGGTGGATTTCAACAATCTTGGTTACCTTGACGAACCATTCGTCCTAGCGAAAGATGTCGCTCAGGTTTTCTATGTGAAGGACATGAGTAGCAAACCGAGGAAACGGAAAGATAAGAAAACGATCAGTACATCATGCGATGATCCAAAGCGCCACATTGTTCTTTCAGGGAAAAGAAACATCGTGGGAGTGGAGGACAAGACAGACATGTCAGAAGATTATAATATGTTTGCTGAAATTCCGCCCTTCAAAGTGAACACCGACCCAAGCATTAAGTTAAATGATGAGGATGCTCCATGGATACGGCACAACCGTAAGCAAGCAGGGACACAACGGAAGAAATGATGTGTAATAATTTATTGTACCAAACTTTGTTGAATGGATCATGTGAATTATATTACCCGTGATGTGTTTGGTGTCCATTTTCGAATGATTCAAGATACCACTGATGATACATGAAATTTGGAGTGATTTAGTCATACTCC
>NW_025263384.1:0-1594 GCF_018294505.1 Triticum aestivum
GAGTCATCTACCGCTACCTCGCAATTTTGAGGTAGTTGTGATCGTGAATCCTTTCGGCGTTCTGGGAACCATGGTACCCAGACTTTCCTGCATGCGGTCCATGGCGTGGCTTCCACTACATCCTCGTATCGCCCATCTGCAAGACCGCCAAGAAAAGACCCTCGTGAGGGGCTAGGCCTCGCGAGGCGGACGGCACCAAGATCTCTCGAGGGAGCGGCCTCCCCAGGCGGTCTCCCAAGGAGCAGTGATTTCTATGCAAGCACCCAGCCTCATGGGGCTGCGATGACGTGAGCCATGACGACCAAGGCCAGGCGGGCGCCAGCGGGCGCAGAGGAGGCAGTTTCCTCTTTGTGGTAAGGAGGCAAGGACAGGCGTGGGTACCCAAGGAATCTCCCAAAGGTTTCCATTCCAGTGCACCAAGACCAAGACCACGAGCTCAAAAGGACGGATGTCATCACCGAGCCCATAGCTGCATCATGAACAGAAGCTTTGCAGGCGAAGACCACCTTTCATCTACTACTTGTCCCCTTTCAAATTGGCATTGTGGGATCCCTTCCCGCCTAAGTTTTGGGGGAAGAGGACCAAGGCCACTATAAATATAGGTTAGTCACCACCGTAGAGAGGGATCTGATCCTTTCCACACTCACCTTCATAGCCCTCGTAATAGAGGCGAGGGTCCCGATCTTTCGATGAGATGATAACTATCGATTTGGTGGAGACGACTTTGACGATCCGACTACAAACGTGCACGACGTTGCGCCTTAGCAATCGCTAAACCAATCTCCTGAGGTTACTGACGATGCCGGAAGCACGGTCAGCCTGACCACGAAGGTCTATTCCTGCAAGCAATCGAAGAACGAGCAAGAATATGATAAAGCAATCTGAATATTGCAAATATATATGAGGTATTGATAATGGTGGGGATCCGTAAGCGGTCTTGGTCTGGTCGTTGGACACAAACGAAGTACACAAAGTTGCAATGGCTAACTTTTAACTAAACAAATCCCCAGGAAAAGCTACTAGATGGATCTACTTATATAGGAGCAAGGGGTGGCGGCCAAGGAGGTGGGAGGACGTCCCAAGGCAGCCTAAAACTAAATCTAGGTCGTACAAGGCCAATGGGCCCAAGTGGAGGTGATGTAACACCTTTGGACTTGTAGTTTGACTCGGATTCTGCTGCAGCATAAGATTATTTGGTCCACAACTCAACGCTCCGGACGAATTTGAAGGTGATTCCAATTGGGTTGGAAAGTGCACCAAATCTAGTTTCCAACAAAAAAAGAATCACCCAATTCGGAGTCCGTATGAAAAACTTGTGTGCGTTTTGAGTCAGGTATGTCTGTGCAGTCCGAATCTGAATCCAGAACGTGAGAGACTTGGACTCTATCTTCTCTTGGGCCAAAAGTGACGTGAGAGAACTTTTTGGACAGCAAATAAACATCTCTTTCTTCCTTATCTTCATATGTGGATTGTACAAATGTCCCATACACTTGCAATTAGACAAAACACAAAAGTGTGTGAAGTATTTTTGTTCTGGATAACATAAATAGATTATTGAATAGTTTGCACTAGAAATCACCTGACAAATATGCAT
>NW_025263385.1:0-1594 GCF_018294505.1 Triticum aestivum
GAGGGTCTTTCTCCTTTTCTTTTAAAGGCAATAAGTTGTGTGGGCTCACTCACACTGCCTTCCTTCATAGTTGAGTCTCCGCCTCGTCTGCGTCCTGGCCGGCCGTATCGGTGCCTCAAATTGTTACATTAGGTTTTTGAGTCTATCGACCCACTAACCAGCAAGGACCTCGGCGATGTGATGCTGAAAGCACACGTGGCCAGAGATTCCAGGCATTTGAGTCTATCGACCCACTAACCAGCCAAAATGTCTATATATTATAAAGCCAATAGGCCGACCAAGGGTATATGGTTTTGAGGGAATCCTCAAAAGATCATCAAAAAATAAAAAGATGACAAAACACACACGAGTGCAGCCAGGAGAAAACGCCGCTAGAG
The DNA here is from genome assembly GCF_018294505.1 of Triticum aestivum. Classification (NCBI taxonomy): domain Eukaryota; kingdom Viridiplantae; phylum Streptophyta; class Magnoliopsida; order Poales; family Poaceae; genus Triticum; species Triticum aestivum. The sequence goes on from NW_025263385.1 coordinate 378, forward strand.
TGACGCCGAGGAGAAGCACAGGGGATTCACCACCAGAACTAATAGTCACATGCACTCAACGACGATGTCCCCGAGAAGGTAACGGCGTAATGCACCGGCAACATCACCCCTGCCGGACGAAGGTTTTCACCCGAAGTGCCGAAGGGAATGGAAAGGACCGGTGTAGTGCCCCCAAGGGGACTGTGACACCCGCATGCATCACCTCGAGCCGGCGCCGAAACGCAAAGGGCGAACACCTGCTTCAATGCTTCTCGCCGGAGCCGGCCAGCCAGCCGCGAGGCTCACCTTCTAGGGTCGTCGCCCCAACATCAATGGCCCCATCCTAGGCTTGCAACCACCAACCACCAAAGAAACAAACCGGAAGGCATCTCCTTCCCCAACCCTGGATAACCCCAGGCATGTGCCCGCCAGAAGTCAGTAAGATCTGAGTACCACCGCCCCACCCCTCCTGGTGGACTAGGGACTGGCTCCCCGGTAGGCCACAACCACCAAACTGGAGGAGGGGCTGGATCTGCAACCCACTGGCGACAAATCCACCGCCCTTAGTGATGGTGTCCTGGACTACGGGGTACTCACCATGCCGTCTCTTGGCCAAGTGGACCGGGGTGAGGACCCCATGACGGTTCACTCATGGGCCAATTTGGGCGGCCCATGAAGATCTACAAGCAGCTTTGACGTACAATACATGACAAGAACCGTGTATTTATAGAGGACTTCTCTCCAGCTACATAGCCGACTAGGACTCCTGTTATCCCAAACCTTCGGGTAACCCAAATGGCCCAACAAACTAAGATGATGATTCCCATGAAGGAAGGAGCCTGAAGTTCTTCTCTCAAATTCAGGAGCTACTGTTGTATCGGTCATTGCACTGGTGAGCAAGACGGGAAGATATAGTTCCAACAGGCTTGCACAGAATTATAGCAAAACAACTGACCTCTGTTTCCAGCGCATAAGTACATTCTTGGATGAAGTAGTTCTTGCGCTAAAGAAGTTCCCTGGTGTTTAGTCTGTTATTTAGAAGAAGCCAAAAGAAAATCTTCCATGATTTTCTTGTATGCTTTAGACACATTACCTGGTGTGCATTGTGACACTCGAATATATATACTCCTACTCATAAAATAAAGATGAGGTTCGTGGATCCTATTCATATAAGTCACACCCTGTCCCAGCCGTCCCATGTACGCGAATTGTGACATGCAGCATTCCGATACTCCTTA